>NW_027198412.1:0-44854 GCF_038502225.1 Cherax quadricarinatus
TTTATTATCACACCGGCCGATTCCCACCAAGGCAGGGTGGCCCGAAAAAGAAAAACTTTCACCATCATTCACTCCATCACTGTCTTGCCAGAAGGGTGCTTTACACTACAGTTTTTAAACTGCAACATTAACACCCCTCCTTCAGAGTGCAGGCACTGTACTTCCCATCTCCAGGACTCAAGTCCGGCCTGCCGGTTTCCCTGAATCCCTTCATAAATGTTACTTTGCTCACACTCCAACAGCACGTCAAGTATTAAAAACCATTTGTCTCCATTCACTCCTATCAAACACGCTCAAGCATGCCTGCTGGAAGTCCAAGCCCCTCGCACACAAAACCTCCTTTACCCCCTCCCTCCAACCCTTCCTAGGCCGACCCCTACCCCGCCTTCCTTCCACTACAGACTGATACACTCTTGAAGTCATTCTGTTTCGCTCCATTCTCTCTACATGTCCGAACCACCTCAACAACCCTTCCTCAGCCCTCTGGACAACAGTTTTGGTAATCCCGCACCTCCTCCTAACTTCCAAACTACGAATTCTCTGCATTATATTCACACCACACATTGCCCTCAGACATGACATCTCCACTGCCTCCAGCCTTCTCCTCGCTGCAACATTCATCACCCACGCTTCACACCCATATAAGAGCGTTGGTAAAACTATACTCTCATACATTCCCCTCTTTGCCTCCAAGGACAAAGTTCTTTGTCTCCACAGACTCCTAAGTGCACCACTCACTCTTTTTCCCTCATCAATTCTATGATTCACCTCATCTTTCATAGACCCATCCGCTGACACGTCCACTCCCAAATATCTGAATACGTTCACCTCCTCCATACTCTCTCCCTCCAATCTGATATTCAATCTTTCATCACCTAATCTTTTTGTTATCCTCATAACCTTACTCTTTCCTGTATTCACCTTTAATTTTCTTCTTTTGCACACCCTACCAAATTCATCCACCAATCTCTGCAACTTCTCTTCAGAATCTCCCAAGAGCACAGTGTCATCAGCAAAGAGCAGCTGTGACAACTCCCACTTTGTGTGTGATTCTTTATCTTTTAACTCCACGCCTCTTGCCAAGACCCTCGCATTTACTTCTCTTACAACCCCATCTATAAATATATTAAACAACCACGGTGACATCACACATCCTTGTCTAAGGCCTACTTTTACTGGGAAAAAATTTCCCTCTTTCCTACATACTCTAACTTGAGCCTCACTATCCTCGTAAAAACTCTTCACTGCTTTCAGTAACCTACCTCCTACACCATACACTTGCAACATCTGCCACATTGCCCCCCTATCCACCCTGTCATACGCCTTTTCCAAATCCATAAATGCCACAAAGACCTCTTTAGCCTTATCTAAATACTGTTCACTTATATGTTTCACTGTAAACACCTGGTCCACACACCCCCTACCTTTCCTAAAGCCTCCTTGTTCATCTGCTATCCTATTCTCCGTCTTACTCTTAATTCTTTCAATTATAACTCTACCATACACTTTACCAGGTACACTCAACAGACTTTCTTCTTTCTTTCAACACACCGGCCGTATCCCACCGAGGCGGGGTGGCCCAAAAGGAAAAACGAAAGTTTCTCTTTTTAAATTTAGTAATTTATACGGGAGAAGGGGTTACTAGCCCCTTGCTCTCGGCATTTTAGTTGCCTCTTACAACACGCATGGCTTACGGAGGAAGAATTCTGTTCCACTTCCCCATGGAGAACTCAACAGACTTATCCCCCTATAATTTTTGCACTCTCTTTTATCCCCTTTGCCTTTATACAAAGGAACTATGCATGCTCTCTGCCAATCCCTAGGTACCTTACCCTCTTCCATACATTTATTAAATAATTGCACCAACCACTCCAAAACTATATCCCCACCTGCTTTTAACATTTCTATCTTTATCCCATCAATCCCGGCTGCCTTACCCCCTTTCATTTTACCTACTGCCTCACGAACTTCCCCCACACTCACAACTGGCTCTTCCTCACTCCTACAAGATGTTATTCCTCCTTGCCCTATACACGAAATCACAGCTTCCCTATCTTCATCAACATTTAACAATTCCTCAAAATATTCCTTCCATCTTCCCAATACCTCTAACTGGGTGCCTCTGCAAAGACGGTGATATTGTGTGAATGATTGTGAAAGTGTTTCCTTCTTTTTTGGGTCACCCTGCCTCAGTGGGAGACAGCTGGTGTATTGAAAAAAAAAATATATAAATGAAAAATATTGCTGTATATTTCTTTTTCTTTCAACACACCAGCTGTATCCCACCGAGGCAGGGTGGCCCAAAAGGAAAAACGAAAGTTTCTCCTTTTACATTTAGTAATATATACAGGAGGGGTGTGTGTATATATATATGCTTGTACATGTATGTGTAGTGTGACCTAAGTGTAAGTAGAAGTAGCAAGACGTACCTGAAATCTTGCATGTTCACGAGACAGAAAAAAGGACACCAGCAATCCTACCATCATGTAAAACAATTATAGGCTTTCGTTTTACACTCACTTGGCAGGACGGTAGTACCTCCCTGGGCAGTTGCTGTCTACCAACCTACTACCTAAAATTGCTGTATATATTTACTGTATATATTTTTTAATATTGTATATATTGAAAGAGTTAAGTCTTTGTTAAAATATGTCATGTGTATGACATAGGTTTGTCATTGACAAATAAGCTACACTTTCTAGAGGAAACCATAGATGACATTTATGTTGACCCTGGACTTCTGTCTAGCCTCAACTTAATATTTGGTCCAGTAAACAACCATCATGTATTGTGCCCTCTAGAAAGAGTGGATCATTGTGAGAATTGTTGCAGCTACAGTGTTGACTTTTATTCTTGATAGGTTTCCAGTTCCACTTGGCAGCTTCAATCAATGCAGAAACTGACATTCCTCTGGTACCAAGCATCAGTGGTGTGACCACCACAGGAGAGGCAGAACAAAGTTTTGTAATCCACTGGCTCAACAACAAGGAAATGCACTTCACTTCAGAAGCAGAAAACATTCTTTTGGAGGTACTGTATTTCCTTCTATATTTTTACACTTTTTTTTTTTGTTATTGTTGTTTTTGACAGTAGAAAGTTGAGAACTAGACTATGATAACAGCAAAAATTTCATAAATAAGGTATTACATAGGGTGTTCTAGTGGAAATTGGTGCATTAATATTATTATTCTTAACACACTTGCTGTTTCCCACTGAAGTACAGATGCTCCTTGCTTTACGATGGTTTGACTTACCGCATTTTGACTTTACAACAGTGCGATAGCACCATCGTAAAGCACTGTACAGTAATAACAATAATAATATCTTTATTTCTACAAGTACATGTGCAAGGTATACAGGCCTAGCTGACATCAGTGACATACTACTATATAGAAAGCCCCTTGTTAAGAAGAGCATTTTGGTCCCAGGATATGACCCACACCAGTCGACTAACACCCAGGTACCTACTTTACTGATGGGTGAGCAGGAACAGCAGGTGTCTCATGGAAACATCCTAATGTTTTTCAGCCGTACTGGGGAATCGATCCCGGAACCTCATTGTGTGAGCTGAATGCACTAGCAATGGAGCTACTGTACATTTATTGATAGGATAAACTTTTATTCAATTATTTACTGTTATTTAGTTACAGAATTATTTGTTTATTTACTTATTCAGTGACAATAGTCATTTATTTACTTATTTATTTATCATATTCATATTCGACTTATGATATTTTCAACTTACAGTGGGCTCATCAGAACGTAACTCCATTTTAAGTCAAGGAGCACCTGTAGAGTGACCTCAAAACAAAGAAACATTTTTGCCATCACTCAGTCACCATCTTGCCAGAGGCATACCAACACTACAGCTCAGATGCCCCTCTAAACTGCTATATCCTTACCCCTCCTTCAAAGTGCAGGTGCTGTACTTCCTACCTCCACCCCTCCTTCAGAATACAGGCACTTTACTTCCCACTTAGGTATAAGTTCAGGCTTTAACCCCTTTCAGTGGCCATAATGTAGAGCTATGTTATTGATGCCAGGGTCCCTCACGTAGTTGTATGTTGTGAGCACAGCTCCCTCAGATGAGCTGTGAGCAGTAAATTTTGGTCTAGATATGAGAGAATGGGTCTGTGTGGTGAGTGTGCACAATATAAAAAAAATCCTGCCCTTCATGGTGCATGATAGGGAAAAGAAAACTCTGACTTTGTGTTTGGTTTAAAATAGTGACTTTGAGGTGCTTTCTGTGCACTTTATAAGGTACACAAATAACCCACATATAGAAGAGAGGAGTTTACGACGACGTTTCGGTCCGACTTGGACCATTTACAAAGTCACACTAACGAGAAGTAGAGCAGGTAGTTCTGATGATTGAATTAGCAGCTTCTTATGCTTAATTGATAAAATGGAAAGCATAGTAGTGAAATGGCTAAAATTTTATCAAATGGAGCATTGCAACTGACTCAAAGTGGGTGAAATTGACAATGCATAAATACTGCTTGGACTGCTAACTTTGCACTTGCGTAATTCTGTAACTTTTCCATCAGATTTCGTATTTTAGTGTTATTGCCTTCAGAATAAGATTCTCTACCATTTCAGTATTTTTTTTTAAAGGGGACACTGAGAGAATTATTAATTTTATGGGTCTGGACTGTGAAAAGGTTAATGAATGTAGGTGGCAGTTATTATGATTATTCTGATGTCATGCTCTTATATATAAAAGATAGAAAGTGTAAACTATGGTTTTGAGTGCAAATTTTTTAACCAGTGTCACGAGAGGATAGTAATGTACGTATTTCTGCAGGGTTGATATCAATCAGCGTATAATGTATATTGGTGAAGTATACAGTAATACTATACGTTTTTTTTTTTTTTTCCAACAAGTCGGCCGTCTCCCACCGAGGCAGGGTGACCCAAAAAAGAAAATCCCCAAAAAGAAAATACTTTCATCATTCAACACTTTCACCTCACTCACAAATAATCACTGTTTTTGCAGAGGTGCTCAGAATACAACAGTTTAGAAGCATATACGTATAAAGATACACAACATATCCCTCCAAACTGCCAATATCCCAAACCCCTCCTTTAAAGTGCAGGCACTGTACTTCCCATTTCCAGGACTCAAGTCCGACTATATGAAAATAACCGGTTTCCCTGAATCCCTTCACTAAATATTCTGAATTTTATTGTATTTAGACTACAGTTTCCTTGCCAGGAACTTTATTAAGCCTGGCAAGTAAAATATCCTAAATAAAATTTTAAGAATGTTGTATGAAAGGCCATTTACCAAAAGTGTTTATACCTGTCATATGCTCTGTAATACTGTATACTTTGTATATAATAATAGAGGAGACATAGTATCTATAGAATCTGCCGATAATATTTTAATATTTCATTCTCTAACAGATAAGTCGACGTGCCATGGAAAAAGAAACTGCATCATTGGATCACGATCGCCACTCTGAAATCAGTGATCCTGAGGATCCTCGGCTACGAGCAACTGCTAACGTGCGTCTGGGGTCACGCACTCCTTCCCACATGACGAGTCGAACTCGTAGTATCGATGACGATGATCCTGTGAGCCAACACTCTGCATCAGCTCGTTCTCATCAGCCACTGAGTGCTGCTACCTCTTCTACTTCCATTGCAACTGATGTCACTACTGCAACTACTTCAGCTCTTGGAGATGCCCTGGACCGCCGCATTGAGATATTACTCCGGGACTGGCACCAAACATCCGATGTCCTTTTTTCCATTCATCCTGTGGACGGATCACTTCTGGTATGGATTGTGGACTTCCTTGATGACTATCCAGGCTCTTTCCGTCAAGCACAAGTCTCATTCAGTGCAAGGATTCCTAATGCTCTTCCTCTTGGAGATGCAATGACTATGTCACCAAATCTGGCAATCTACAATGGCACAACTCCATCATTCCTCAAGCAGTTACTTAAATTGGAACTCGCACATGAAGAGGAACTGTAAGTGCCTTTAAATTTAATAAAGTACTATTTTGTATGCCATATTAAAGTTTTTTAGATTAGTAAGAAATTGGGGTTATCTTAAAAGTGTTATTAAAAATGTAAGATTAATTAGATTATCTTAAAATCATTGTAACATTGTAGCAGTTTTTCAGAGTTTGATATGTTCTTGAATTATACCAATTAGTCACCCTGAGGTGGGAAGTACAGTGCCTGCACTTTAACCCTCTGAGGGGTCAAGACTCCTGATTTGAAACTTGCTCTCAGGGTTGAAGAATTTAAAAAAAAAAAAAGCTATTTTATGAAATGATAGAGAATCTTTTTCACGATGTAATGAAACCAAAAGTATGAAATTTGATGGAAAACTTACAGAATTATGATCTTGCAAAGTTAGCAGTATTTACATATCAGCGATTTCACCCACTTTGAGCCCTATTTTCTGCCAATTCCAGCTCTCTCAATACACCAGACTATGAGTTTGGTTGACTGAGTGAGCTGAGCTTATTACATGTGAGCTTATTACTGAGTGAGTAAGAAGTTAGTGAGTGAGTAGTACAGCTGGCCCCACTTTGAAAGGGTTAGAGGAAGGGTTTGAGATGTTTGCTATTTAGAGTGACATCTGAACTGTTGTATCTGTGAGCCTTTGCAAAGACAGTGATTGTGTGTGAATGATGATGAAAGTCTCATAATTCAAGGAATTAAACCCACTTTTCCTTCTGGATCAAACCTGATGACCTTCTGTTTCCTAGATGCTCTATGATCATTACTGTTTTAGTGCTTTACCCTCAATTATTATGATTATTATTATGAATAATATTATTAATAATAATGGATTGGTGGTATGATACCATTAATTACTGACTCTTTATATTCTATAATTTATTTTTCTCTGTCAGTCGTGGAGGGAAGAATAAGAGTAAGAGTAACTTAACACTGGCAAGTAATGAAGAGCGCGATGTTCTGAGTGGTGCAAGTAACCCCTCACCCATCATCTCCATGACAACAAAACACAGTAATGGCTCTCTCAATCTCTGGCATCTCACTGTAGCTGAAGGATCAAGGTTTACCCAGGTGTGTAAGGATAGATGACATCTCTTATAAAAGTGCATTTGTTAAATAATAGGTTAACAATGTTTAACCCTTTCAGGGTCCAGAGGCCAAATTTCAAAGTGCACACCAGGGTCCAAGAATTTAAAAAAAAATTTTTTTTATTTTTTCTTATGAAATGGGAGAGAATCTTTTTCTGAAGGTAATAAAACAAAAAGTACGAAATTTGATGGAAAATTGACGGAATTATGCTCTCGCGAATTTTGATGTGTCAGGGATATTTACGAATCGGCGATTTTGCCGACTTTGGCTCCCATTTTCGGCCAATTACATTATACCAGTCAACCAAATTCTTAGCTATTTCACTAGTATTACTTCTATTCTATCGATTGAGCACAAGAAATCGCCAAGTCAACTGTTTCAACTACAAAATAAAGTGATCGGAAATTGGTAATTTGGCCAATTTAACACAAAGTTCAAAATATTCCAATTTCAAAATAGGGTCCAGAATAAACAATGTAGGTATTCCTGGCACTAAACTAACATTTCCTCTGTTCATTAGTTATGTTTTGAGGCTTTACAAATGAATTCCATTTTGATTTTTTATTCACATAATGAATTTTTATTCAAACCAAAAAATAGAAGATTTACTGTTATGCAATATTGTAATAATTGTATAAATATCATCACCACATTTGTGAATGTATATTAGACCCACCAGCTGGCGTGTATTAGACGTGTGAGGTCGTTTGTTTACTCTTGAACATCGGCAAAAATTTAACATTTCCGCTACTTTGAGCTCAGTTTCAAGCCATTTCCAGTGCTAAAACCAATCAAAATCATCTCTATTTCTGTAATATGTCTTCCATTCTATCAAATGAGACCAAGAAATCGCAAATACAACTATAAAAAACATACGAAAAAACACTGCAAAGTCGCTGTTTTAATCGAAAATCACGGTCTCAGTTTTTTCTCTCATTATACACTGTGTGCTGCAGGATTTGTTTTATGTGGTGCACACATACCACATAGATGTATTCTCTCATATCTAGGCCCAAATTTACCACTCACAGCTTATCAGAGTGAGCTGAGCTCATGGCTTAGATCTACGGTTTCGACCCTGAGCGTAAAGCCGTAGATCTACGGCACGGACCCTGAAAGGGTTAAGGAGGGAACTCTGATTGTGATGTCAGTACACTGGAAAAATGGTGGAGTGGAGGTTGGTGAAGGTGTTTGCTTATTTAGGTCACCCTGCCTTGGCAGGAGAGTCATCGAGTTTAAAAAAATTTAATTGTGTAAGCTTAATGTGCAGTTGTAGTATTAATTCGTCTCTTATTTACTGTTTAATTTGTTTTTTCATGAATTTAATTCCAGTGTTTGTTGGAGTGGAAATAAATTTTAAACTTTGTTGCAGGTCCTTAATATATCTCACTTTACACGAGTGTGTGGTCATCGCTTCCAACTGAATGATATAAAATGTCACCCAGTCTTGCCACTACTTCTCTCTACTTCTCACCACAACAAGCGAGAAATTTCTCCTGGTAATCCACCTAGTACTGACGAAACTCCTTTAATATGTATTCAGGTAATTAAATTCTAATTCCAAAGAAATATTGTACTTTACATTGAATGATTTTGTGATGTGACTACGTGCCATATACAGTACTATAATGCAACTCACTTTTATCCCCTTTGCCTTTATACAAAGGAACTATGCATGCTCTCTGCCAATCCCTAGGTACCTTACCCTCTTCCATACATTTATTAAAC
This sequence comes from Cherax quadricarinatus, assembly GCF_038502225.1. Lineage (NCBI taxonomy): Eukaryota > Metazoa > Arthropoda > Malacostraca > Decapoda > Parastacidae > Cherax > Cherax quadricarinatus. The sequence goes on from NW_027198412.1 coordinate 8,796, forward strand.
AATTGCACCAACCACTCCAAAACTATATCCCCACCTGCTTTTAACATTTCTATCTTTATCCCATCAATCCCGGCTGCCTTACCCCCTTTCATTTTACCTACTGCCTCACGAACTTCCCCCACACTCACAACTGGCTCTTCCTCACTCCTACAAGATGTTATTCCTCCTTGCCCTATACACGAAATCACAGCTTCCCTATCTTCATCAACATTTAACAATTCCTCAAAATATTCCTTCCATCTTCCCAATACCTCTAACTCTCCATTTAATAACTCTCCTCTCCTATTTTTAACTGACAAATCCATTTGTTCTCTAGGCTTTCTTAACTTGTTAATCTCACTCCAAAACTTTTTCTTATTTTCAACAAAATTTGTTGATAACATCTCACCCACTCTCTCATTTGCAATGTAAAAAGAGAGCAAATGAGAGAGTGGGTGAGATGTTATCAACAAATTTTGTTGAAAATAAGAAAAAGTTTTGGAGTGAGATTAACAAGTTAAGAAAGCCTAGAGAACAAATGGATTTGTCAGTTAAAAATAGGAGAGGAGAGTTATTAAATGGAGAGTTAGAGGTATTGGGAAGATGGAAGGAATATTTTGAGGAATTGTTAAATGTTGATGAAGATAGGGAAGCTGTGATTTCGTGTATAGGGCAAGGAGGAATAACATCTTGTAGGAGTGAGGAAGAGCCAGTTGTGAGTGTGGGGGAAGTTCGTGAGGCAGTAGGTAAAATGAAAGGGGGTAAGGCAGCCGGGATTGATGGGATAAAGATAGAAATGTTAAAAGCAGGTGGGGATATAGTTTTGGAGTGGTTGGTGCAATTGTTTAATAAATGTATGGAAGAGGGTAAGGTACCTAGGGATTGGCAGAGAGCATGCATAGTTCCTTTGTATAAAGGCAAAGGGGATAAAAGAGAGTGCAAAAATTATAGGGGGATAAGTCTGTTGAGTGTACCTGGTAAAGTGTATGGTAGAGTTATAATTGAAAGAATTAAGAGTAAGACGGAGAATAGGATAGCAGATGAACAAGGAGGCTTTAGGAAAGGTAGGGGGTGTGTGGACCAGGTGTTTACAGTGAAACATATAAGTGAACAGTATTTAGATAAGGCTAAAGAGGTCTTTGTGGCATTTATGGATTTGGAAAAGGCGTATGACAGGGTGGATAGGGGGGCAATGTGGCAGATGTTGCAAGTGTATGGTGTAGGAGGTAGGTTACTGAAAGCAGTGAAGAGTTTTTACGAGGATAGTGAGGCTCAAGTTAGAGTATGTAGGAAAGAGGGAAATTTTTTCCCAGTAAAAGTAGGCCTTAGACAAGGATGTGTGATGTCACCGTGGTTGTTTAATATATTTATAGATGGGGTTGTAAGAGAAGTAAATGCGAGGGTCTTGGCAAGAGGCGTGGAGTTAAAAGATAAAGAATCACACACAAAGTGGGAGTTGTCACAGCTGCTCTTTGCTGATGACACTGTGCTCTTGGGAGATTCTGAAGAGAAGTTGCAGAGATTGGTGGATGAATTTGGTAGGGTGTGCAAAAGAAGAAAATTAAAGGTGAATACAGGAAAGAGTAAGGTTATGAGGATAACAAAAAGATTAGGTGATGAAAGATTGAATATCAGATTGGAGGGAGAGAGTATGGAGGAGGTGAACGTATTCAGATATTTGGGAGTGGACGTGTCAGCGGATGGGTCTATGAAAGATGAGGTGAATCATAGAATTGATGAGGGAAAAAGAGTGAGTGGTGCACTTAGGAGTCTGTGGAGACAAAGAACTTTGTCCTTGGAGGCAAAGAGGGGAATGTATGAGAGTATAGTTTTACCAACGCTCTTATATGGGTGTGAAGCGTGGGTGATGAATGTTGCAGCGAGGAGAAGGCTGGAGGCAGTGGAGATGTCATGTCTGAGGGCAATGTGTGGTGTGAATATAATGCAGAGAATTCGTAGTTTGGAAGTTAGGAGGAGGTGCGGGATTACCAAAACTGTTGTCCAGAGGGCTGAGGAAGGGTTGTTGAGGTGGTTCGGACATGTAGAGAGAATGGAGCGAAACAGAATGACTTCAAGAGTGTATCAGTCTGTAGTGGAAGGAAGGCGGGGTAGGGGTCGGCCTAGGAAGGGTTGGAGGGAGGGGGTAAAGGAGGTTTTGTGTGCGAGGGGCTTGGACTTCCAGCAGGCATGCTTGAGCGTGTTTGATAGGAGTGAATGGAGACAAATGGTTTTTAATACTTGACGTGCTGTTGGAGTGTGAGCAAAGTAACATTTATGAAGGGATTCAGGGAAACCGGCAGGCCGGACTTGAGTCCTGGAGATGGGAAGTACAGTGCCTGCACTCTGAAGGAGGGGTGTTAATGTTGCAGTTTAAAAACTGTAGTGTAAAGCACCCTTCTGGCAAGACAGTGATGGAGTGAATGATGGTGAAAGTTTTTCTTTTTCGGGCCACCCTGCCTTGGTGGGAATCGGCCGGTGTGATAATAATAAAAAAATAATGCAACTCACATTGAAGAGCAAATTTAGTTGATTTTTAGCTTATAGTCTTGTTTTTCCATTGCTCTGGATGAGGGTTGTGCTCTCAGAAAAAGGCATTCAAAGTAATGGGTTATCATTGAAATTATTCAACAAGACATTGTTTATAAGATGGGAGCATTGCCTAATGTACTGTTTAATAGTTCTTCATTTATCAAAGGCATAACTAACTTTTTCTGCTATATACTTTGATGTCGTAGGATTCAACTTACAAAGACTGGTGCAGCGAGTTAATATTGTGGCGTGTTGATGCCGTAGGACCATTAAGCAAATCAGGTGGCGTTACCGAATTGGCACGAATTAACTCGCCACAAGTGTCGGCCTTTTCCAATGCTGCCTGGATTCCCACACTCCTACCAAGGTACTGTGGCTACTGTACTGCTAGGAGCTTTAGTAAGGTTACTATCTTAAAACTAACACACAAAATGATTATCTGCTTGGTGCTTATAAATTTAATGCATTATTAATTGTAGCATGTGGTATGGTGTTTTGAAAGTGTGTCTTTTCACAAAAAAGTAAGTTATATTCTTCTGGTACAAATGGGTAATGTTAACATTTTCAAGATTTTTCACATAACCATTGCATAACTCACTCATACTATATCAATTTTTATTAAGTAACTGACTTGAGTCCTGGAAATGGGAAGTACAATGCCTGCACTTTAAAGGAGGGGTTTGGGATATTGGCAGTTTGGAGGGATATGTTGTGTATCTCTATACGTATATGCTTCTAAACTGTTATATTCTGAGCACCTCTGCAAAAGCAGTGATAATGTGTGAGTGTGGTGAAAGTGTTGAATGATGATGAAAGTATTTTCTTTTTGGGGATTTTCTTTCTTTTTTTGGGTCACCCTGCCTCGGTGGGAGACGACCGACTTGTTGAAAAAAAAAAAAAAAAAAAAAAACTGTCAAAGTAATGGGTCTCAAATGTATTTGTAATTACTGGTTGTAATGTACAGTGGAACCCCGGTTTTCATCTTTAATTCGTTCCAGAAGGTTGGCTGAAAACCAATTTGTACGAAAACTAAAGTAATATTTCCCATAAGAAATAATGTAAATCCAATTAATCTGTTCCAGACACCCAGAAATATTAACAAAAAATACATTTTATAGAGAATAACTATAGTTTTACATACAGAAGACAATGAGAAATAAATATAAAGCACTAGTGAAAAGGATAAATGAACATTTAAATAACTTTTACCTTTATTGAAGACTCTTGTTGGTGTATGGAAGACAGCAAGGAGGGGAGAGGGAGGAGAGGTTATCTCTACCACCATCATTACCACCCTTTACCACCATCACAACCATTACCACCCTCTACCCCAATCACTACCACCATCACAACCACTTCCACCCTCTACCACCCTCACTGCCAACCTCTACCACCCTCACTGCCAACCTCTACCACCCTCACTTCCACCCTCACTGCCAACCTCTACCACCCTCACTACCACCCTCTGCCACCAGCACTACCACTCTCTACCACGAACACTACCACCATCACAACCACTACCACCCTTTACGAGTAATGAAGGCAGACTGAGTCATGAACGTATGAGTGGCCGTGTCCCATGGGCAGGTGGCTGCGTCTGGTATGGACGATTTCCGACCAGGTGTATGAAAACGGGGAAAATTTCGCTGAAAAAAGTGGCCAGAAAGTGAATTGCACGATAACCGTACTGAACGAAAACCAGGGTTCTACTGTACTTATTTAAAGCACTTTTTGTAGATTGACTACTGATTGAGTACTTATTGGTTAAGAATATTGTACCGAAGAAAATATCTTAGTAGCTTAGAGATTTATTAATATTTACAGTACCACCCTTGGAAGTGTGTCCAACTCTCCTTCTGCTTGCTTTGTTGCCTCTGATGGTGAGTGTTTGCGAGTTTATCAAGCTGTGATTGATGGCCGAGCGCTGCTAGCAGAAATATCTACTGCTGAGCGCAAGAAACGCATGATGGAGTCTACTTTAAGTCTCTCCACCGATAGCTCTCTACAAGAACAAGCTGGACAAGTGGTTAGTTGACTTCTTATTCTCAGGCTTCTGTAACTGTTTTCCTGTATCAGTTGATATTTACTGCATTATTTTGCTACGTTAAATAGTTTTTAGCAAAATGATCAAAATCTTCCATTACTGGTAGTGTGTATTACATAGGAATATGCTTTCTTAAACACACAGTGATTCTTATAAATCTTCCTTGTAAAAGATTCATAATAATATTCTGAAAAATGCTTTTTTTCTCTATTTGTATCTCTGCCCTCACTTAAATGATTTCTTCTTGGAGTTCTTTCAGTAAATAATTTTTAATTTCTCAATTTTTTAAGATATACATTTTTTTTTTCTTTTGAACAAGTCGGCCTTCTCCCACTGAGGCAGGGTTTTTTTTTATTAACACACTGGCCGATTCCCACCAAGGCAGGGTGGCTCGAAAAAGAAAAACTTTCACCATCATTCACTCCATCACTGTCTTGCCAGAAGGGTGCTTTACACTACAGTTTTTAAACTGCAACATTAACACCCCTCCTTCAGAGTGCAGGCACTGTACTTCCCATCTCCAGGACTCAAGTCCGGCCTGCCGGTTTCCCTGAATCCCTTCATAAATGTTACTTTGCTCACACTCCAACAGCACGTCAAGTATTAAAAATCATTTGTCTCCATTCACTCCTATCAAACACGCTCACGCATGCCTGCTGGAAGTCCAAGCCCCTCGCACACAAAACCTCCTTTACCCCCTCCCTCCAACCTTTCCTAGGCCGACCCCTACCCCGCCTTCCTTCCACTACAGACTGATACACTCTTGAAGTCATTCTGTTTCGCTCCATTCTCTCTACATGTCCGAACCACCTCAACAACCCTTCCTCAGCCCTCTGGACAACAGTTTTGGTAATCCCGCACCTCCTCCTAACTTCCAAACTATGAATTCTCTGCATTATATTCACACCACACATTGCCCTCAGACATGACATCTCCACTGCCTCCAGCCTTCTCCTCGCTGCAACATTCATCACCCATGCTTCACACCCATATAAGAGTGTTGGTAAAACTATACTCTCATACATTCCCCTCTTTGCCTCCAAGGACAAAGTTCTTTGTCTCCACAGACTCCTCAGTGCACCCCCAAACCCCTCCTTTAGAGCACAGGCATTGTACTTCCCATTTCCAGGACTCAAGTCCAGTTTTGTAAAATAACCGGTTTCCCTGAATCCTTTCACTAAACATTACCCTGCTCACACTCCAACAGCTCGTCAGGTCACAAATACCATTTGTCTCCGTTCACTCCTATCTAACACGCTCACGCACACTTGCTGGAAGTCCAAACCCCTCGCCAACAACACCTCCTTTACCCCCTCCCTCCAACCTTTTCGAGGACAACCCCTACCCTGCCTTCCTTCTCCTACAGATTTATACGTTCTCCATGTCATTCTACTTTGATCCATTCTCTCTAAATGACCAAACCACCTCAACAACCCCTCTTCAGCCCTCTGACTAATACTTTTATTAACTCCACGCCTTCTCCTAATTTCCACACTTTGAATTTTCTGCATAATATTTACATCACACATTGCCCTTAGACAGGACATCTCCACTGCCTTCAACCGCCTCCTCGCTGCAGCATTTACAATCCAAGCTTCACACCCATATAAGAGTGTTGGTACTGCTATATTTTCATACAGTCCCTTCTTTGCCTCCATAGATAACATTTTTTGCCTCCACATATACCTTAATGCACCACTCACCTTTTTTCCTTCATTAGTTCTATGATTAACCTCATCCTTCATAAATCCATCTGCTGACACGTCAACTCTCAAATACAGTATCTGAAAACATTCACTTCTTCCATACTCCTCCTCCCCAATTTGATATCCAATTTTTCTTTATCTAAATCATTTGATACTCTCATAATCTTGTAAAATATGAGATGATCTTGGCCACTTAACCCTTAAACTGTCCAAATGTAGATCTACGTTTGCTCGCACAGCGCTCCAAACGTAGATCAACGTTTTATTTTTCATTCCTTCAAATTTGGCACAATAGGTTTGAGTCGCCTAGACATGAAAGAATGGGTCTGTGCACTCAGTGTGAGCATTATTAAAAAATCTGGGAGCACTTAGTACATTGTGGGAGCACCAGTTCAATTGAGCGCCAGCTAGAGCAAATAGCATGGCAAACATCAGGGATTCACTGATGCCATGTTGCATTAACACTCCCATTTTAAAAGGAAAGTAAAAATAGGTTAGATGAATACTTGAGTGAGTGTGGGTGGGTGTGAGTTGGACTTGACTAGCTTGTGCTACTAGGTCTGATGTCATGCTCCTTCCTTCATTGGATGTGACCTGACTAGGTGGGTCATTGGTCTAAGCCGGGGTAGGGGAGAGTGACATGTATCTGCCTTGCATGGGCCAGTAGGCCTGCTGCAGTGTTCCTTCTTTCTTGTGTTCTTATGTATTCGGCAGCCTGGCCGGCTGGCTTGCTTTGGCTGTCTCTCTGTCTATATCTCTATCTTTCTATATATCTGTGTACATGTCTCACACGTACACATAAGTACAGTTATTATACATAGTGTAAATTACCTAGGATAATCCAAAAATTCCAGGCAAAGATAGACAGACAAACAGACAGATAGACAGAAACATGTTTGTGTGTATCAGCGAAAACAAATAAAGCCAGGGTTCCCCCGAGCACCCATTTATCAAATGTCACCGAGCTGATAACAGATGTTATTGCAAGATTCTTCACGGAGTGTGTTATACATATACTCCTGGCAGACAGAAAGACAGATAAGCAGAGACAGAGACAGGCAGGCAGATAGACATAGACAGATAGATAGGCAGGCAGACAGATAGACACAGACAGACAGGCAGACAGACAGATAGATAAATAGACAGAGAGACAAGACATGTTTGTGTGTAACAGTGATAACAAACACAGTGAGGGTTAGCTGGAGCAGTGGGCATTTATCAAATGTCACTGGGCTGTCAACAGTATAGGGATGCCTTTCATAACACCATGCTTCAGGGTATATGCCAGGGTATCTAAAACATTGCTGGGACCTATAAATACTTTGTATATATTTCTAGACAGTGGTAAATAACCCAAGCAGGTGTAAATGTTCACCTGTCATTATGATTGTGACTATTTGAGCACTATTTCAGTACCTAATATTAGTGTCAGAACAAAGATTGGCTATGAAACTACAAGAACTATTATAAATTGTAATTATCAGAACATAAAAAATATATAAATTAAAATTAAAACGAGAAAAAAAGGTCATTCGGCAACACTTCTGCAAGCGCAGGAGTCGATGTTGCTGTCAGGTGAGCATCCAGAGCCAACTTCACGGTCTTGTATCTTTGTAAGTACTGACCCTAATAATTTTTTTTAATCCTATAACATGTAGGACAATGTGTTCTTAATTTTAAAAGAAAAAAACTATTTTTTTATTTTTCAAAATATTCTATCCTAAAAAATATTTGAAGATCCAATAAAATGTGCCTTAAAATTTTCAAGTGGTGTCTCGGTTATCACATGAGAAAAGTAACTCTTCCCACTGAGGAAAAAAAAAAATTGCTGTATTTTAGCCAGATACAATTGGGTAGGTGACATTCCTTGATTGCCCAAATGCAGCTCAATTGTATATTATTAAGTGCATCATATTTCCTCTTCATTGTAATGCATATGAAGTACCATACATGAAGTAATTGTAGCACAGAAAAAACTTAAGTATTCCTGTTTTATCTACTTTCAGAACTTAGCTGATATTTTTGACATAGTATCAGAACAATCAACTGCACGTCCTGGTTGTGTCATTGAGCTGGATGCCATTGGTGATGCAACAAATGACTGGCAAAACACCCAGTTCCTTCATGTTTTTCAAGAAGGCCTCATCCGAGGAGAATGTGGATCATCTGTAGGTAAGGAAATATGCTCTCTGCTGTAGAACGATCAATATTTTTTTTTTTTTTTTTTTTGAGAATAGAAAGAGCAAGCTCACTGTTGTTTTAAGATTTAAATAATTTATTTTCCTGAATTTGTTGTGTAAGGCCAATACATATGCTAATTTTTCTTCTTTATAAAAGTCATATTTCAGTACACTAAGAAATTTGCTATTTTGCTGTTGTAGGGAACACCATAATTCTGAACATTTTGAAGTGAAAGGTATTCTGCAGTTAAAGAATAATCAATTACTTAAACATTATAATAAGAATCACATAACAGGTGGGGCTTGAATCCATGGCAGTTTGAGTTTTAAAACCACCTATGACTAGGTTTTGCCCTTTAATGAAAATATACAGTTATACAGCATACACTATATAACATGTGGGGCTGACAGTAACATGGGAGGAGTCTATGTCGAGATTTTAATGTAAAATTTTTAGGCAAAAAGCAGGAGGGGTCCCTAGGTAGTAGGTTGGTAGACAGCAACCGCCCAGGGAGGAACTACAGTCCTGCCAAGTGAGTGTAAAACGAAAACCTGTAATTGTTTTACATGATGGTAGGATTGCTGGTGTCTTTTGTCTGTCTCATAAACATGCAAGATTTCAGGTACGTCTTGCTACTTCTACTTACACTTAGGTCACACTACACATACATGTACAAGCATATATATACACATCCCTCTGGGTTTTCTTCTATTTTCTTACTAGTTCTTGTTCTTGTTTATTTCCTCTTATCTCCATGGGGAAGTGGACCAGAATTCTTCCTCCGTAAGCCATGCGTGTTGTAAGAGGCGACTAAAATGCCGGGAACAAGGGGCTAGTAACCCCTTCTCCTGTATATATTACTAAATGTAAAAGGAGAAACTTTCGTTTCTCCTTTTGGGCCACCCCACCTCGGTGGGATACGGCCGGTGTGTTGAAAGAAAGATGTCGGCCGTCTCCCACCGAGGCAGGGTGACCCAAAGAGAAAGAAAATCCCCAAAAAGAAAATACTTTCATCATCATTCAACACTTTCACCTCACTCACACATAATCACTGTTTTTGCAGAGGTGCCCAGAATACAACAGTTTAGAAGCATATACGTATAAAAATACACAATGTATCTCTCCAAACTGCCAATGTTTAACCTGTGACCAGGTATATTTGTGCACCTGTTTAACTTGTGACCATGTATGTTTGTGCACCTGTTTAACCTGTGACCAGGTGTGTTTGTGCACCTGTTTAACCTGTGACCAGGTGTGTTTGTGCACCTGTTTAACCTGTGACCAGGTGTGTTTGTGCACCTGTTTAACCTGTGACCAGGTGTGTTTGTGCACCTGTTTAACCTGTGACCAGGTGTGTTTGTGCACCTGTTTAACCTGTGACCAGGTGTGTTTGTGCACCTGTTTAACCTGTGACCAGGTGTGTTTGTGCACCTGTTTAACCTGTGACCAGGTGTGTTTGTGCACCTGTTTAACCTGTGACCAGGTGTGTTCACCTGTTTAACCTGTGACCAGGTGTGTTTGTGCACCTGTTTAACCTGTGACCAGGTGTGTTTGTGCACCTGTTTAACCTGTGACCAGGTGTGTTTGTGCACCTGTTTAACCTGTGACCAGGTGTGTTTGTGCACCTGTTTAACCTGTGACCAGGTGTGTTCACCTGTTTAACCTGTGACCAGGTGTGTTTGTGCACCTGTTTAACGTGTGATCAGGTGTGTTTGTGCACCTGTTTAACCTGTGACCAGGTGTGTTTGTGCACCTGTTTAACCTGTGACCAGGCCACTGGGTCAGTAATCCCTCAAACTTTTAATAAATGCTCTATTACCAAGAGGCATTTTTACTGTACCGTTCTTCCAGTTGTTTAATATGAATAATTTAATTAAATCTCTTACATTTTTGTTCTTTTGTATAATTTTCATGATGTTTCCAAACTTAAACAAAATTTATTTTATGTGTCATAATAAATTATCTCCAGACTATTAATAACTTATTGATTATTTCTTGTAAAATGGCCTCACATTTGTTTATCTTGCTAAGTTTAAAATATAGATTTTTTTTCATTAGACTTTCAAATTTTTTAGTTTACAAGCTGTGTCATGAAATTAGAAACTTATTATTGAAGGTTCATGTGAAAACTGTTTTCTTAGACTCAAAAAGTCTTTTTTGTTTTTTAAAAAATGTGTGTTTTTTTTTTTTTTTAATTCTAAATGTGTTCATAGGCAATTGTTAGGTAGAGATCTTTGTGGTATTTTTCTTTAGGAAGTGGAGAAGAATCCTTCCTCTGTAAGCTATGCATGTCATAAGATGTGAATAAAATGTAAAAATATATGTATACATGTATTTTTGTTTGGGTCAGCCTGCCTCGACGGCTGATGTGTTAAAAAAAAATCTTTGTGAAATATGTAATACCAAAAATGTGTTTATGCAGGTGAGGAATCTCCCAGCATATTTGATCCCACTCATGCCCCCATGGTGGACCTAAACTCTTCTGCGAAGTTTGAAGAACCTTTCTACATTACTCTACTGGAGAAAACTGCTTTTGGCTCAGTGCGTAAAGAATGTATATTTTAATAATAGTTCACTAGCTGTTCATACTGCATTGTACTGAAGATCAATTAAATTTGATACGAAAAAATACACTAAAAAGCCATATTGCACTATTATTGTGAATAGGTAATGCATGTGTGGCGACTGGTTATTGCTTCTGAACATCACGCTCCTGAGATCTGTGAGGACGAGGATGGTCGTGGGTCTGGTCGCAGTACACCTGTAATTGATAACATAACAGCAAACATTGATGCATCTCCCATCGCAATTACCACAACCAAGGTCAGCATTTATAGATTTTAGGTGCAGTATTATATTATACTCTGAAGGTAGGGTAGGGATATATTGCAGCTGGGGAAGTGGCTGATATGTTAAAAAATAATAAGTTAACCCTTTAAGGGTCAGGAACCCTACTCTCATACTTGCTCTCAGGGTCAGAAAATTAAAAAAAAAAAAAATTCTTATGAAATGGTAGAGAATATTTTTCTGAAGGTAATAAAACAAAAAGTACAAAATTTGATGGAAAACTGATGAAATTATGCTTTTGCGAATTTTTGGTGTCGCCGATATTTACTCATCGCCAATTTTTGTCCAATTTTATTCTAATTTTAGGCCAATTCCATTGTTTCAGTTGACTAGATCCTTAGCTATTTTGCCAGTATGCCTTCCATTCTATCGAATGAGTACAAGAAATTGCCCGTTGAACCATTTCACGTACCAAATAAAGTTATCAGTAATTGGTAATTTGGCCAATTTCGCACAATTCAAGAAATGACAATTTCAAAATAGAGCCAAGAATAAACAGTGGAGACATTCCTGGCACTAAAATAACATTTTCTCTGTTCATTAGTCATGTCCCCAGGCCTCTCCTACATTATGCTTCCTTCCCATTTTTAATTTTTATTCGCACAAAAAATAGAATATTTACTGTTATGCAGACTACTGCATTATTGTAATAATTGTATAAATAATGTCGGTGCATTCCTAAATGCATATTAGACTGGCCTGATGGACACGTATTAGACGAATGATGTCATATGTGTACTCTGGAATATCGGCAAAAATCGAACATTTCTGCTACTTTGAGCTCAATTTCAAGCTACTTTCAACCCTGAAATCAATCAGAATCATGTCTATGTCTGCAATATCTTCTCTTCTACCAAATGAAAGCAAGAAACTGAGAATACAACCATAAAAACCACATGAAAATATACAGAAAAATTGCTGTTTTAATCCAAAAACATGGTCAAAGTTTTTTTTTCTCCATTGTGTATTGCATGCTTTAGGATTTTTTTATATGGTGCACACTTACTGCAAAGACCCATTCTCTTATATCTAGGCCCAAATTTACCGCTCACAGCTTCTCTGAGTAAGCTGAGCTCATGGTGTAGTACTATGGGACTGATTAACCCCTTGTCTGTCGCAACCCCAAATCCTGAGGTGTCTCCTGGTGTTGCAAAATTTAAAAAAAAAAAGTTTTCTTATGAAATGATAGAGAATCTTTTTCCGATTGTAATGACACCAAAAGAACAAAATTTGATGGAAAACTGACTGAATTATGCTCTCGCGAAGTTAGCGACCTCGGCGATATTTACGAATTGGCAATTTCACCCACTTTGAGCCCTATTTACGGCTAATTCCACTGTTCCAGTTGACCAAACTCATAGCTATTTCTTTAGAACTCCATTTTTTCTATCGATTGAGTACAAGAAACTCCCCATTTACTGATTTCAACTACCCAATAACGTGGTCAGAAATTTGCAAATTGGCCAATTTCACGAAAATTAAAAAATATGACAATTTCAAAATAGGGTCCTGAATGAACAGTGCAGACATTCCTGGCTCTAAAATAACATTTTCTTTGTTTATCAGTCAAGTTTCCAGGCCCCTCTGATATTACTCTTCCTTTCTATTTTGAATTTTTATTCAAACAAAAAGTAGAAGATTTACTGTTATTCAGACTACTGCAATATTGTAATAATTGTATAAATAATGTCAACCCATTCATGACTGCATATTAGAATGGCTAGTTGGACATTTATTGGACAATGACATCATTTGTTTACTTTTGAACATCGGCAAAAATCAAACATTTCCCCTACTTTGAGCTCCATTTCAAGGTTCTTTTCATAGTAAAACCAATCAAAATCACCTCTATTTCTATATGTTTTCCATTCTATCAAATGAGACCAAGAAAACGAGAATACGACCATAAATACTATATGAAAATAGACCACAAAGTCGGCATTTTAATTAAAAAAAAAACGGTCGGAGTTTTTTTTTCTCATTATGCACTGCAGGATTTTTTTTTATATGGTGCACACTGAACACACAGATCCATTCTCTCATATGTGGGCCTACCAGCTTTCTCCTGCTTGATTTGAAGCCGCAAGAATTTTTGAGTATATATACGTCAAACACGGTGGCTCGTAAGACATATATATACGACTGAAACAGTCAAAGGGTTAATAAAGAATAAGATGACATAATGTTTAACTTTTTTTTTTTTTTTTTTTTATTTTTTCTCCAACAAGTCAGCCATCTCCCACTGAGGCAGGGTGACCCAAAAAGAAAGAAAAACCCCCCAAAAAGAAAATACTGTACTTCATCATCATTCAACATTTTCACCTCACTCACACATAATCACTGTTTTTGCATAGGTGCCCAGAATACAACAGTTTAGAATTATATACGTATAAAAACACACAATATATTCCTCCAAACTGCCAATATCCCAAACCCCTCCTTTAGAGTGCAGGCATTGTACTTCCCATTTCCAGGACTCAAGTCCGGCTAATCGGTTTCCCTGAATCCCTTCAAAAATATTACCCTGTTCACACTCCAACAGCTCGTCAGGTACCAAAAACCACTTGTTCCCATTCACTTCTAAGACGCTCACACACGTTTGCTGGAAGCCCAAGCCCCTGGCCCACAAAACCTCCTTTACCTCCTACCTCCAACCTTTTCGAGGACGACCCCTACCCACCTTCCTTCCCTCCAAGTCATTCTACTTTGTTCCATTCTCTCTAAATGACCAAACCACCTCAACAACCCCTCTTCAGCCCTCTGACTAATACTTTTATTAACTCCACACCTTCTCCTAATTTCCACACTCCAAATTTTCTGCATAATATTTACACCACACATTGCCCTTAGACAGGACATCTCCACTGCCTCCAACCGCCTCCTCGCTGCAGCATTTACAACCCAAGCTTCACACCCATATAAGAGTGTTGGTACTACTATACTTTCATACATTCCCTTCTTTGCCTCCATAGATAACATTTTTTGTCTCCACATATACCTCAATGCACCACTCACCTTTTTTCCTTCATCAATTCTATGATTAACCTCATCCTTCATAAATCCATCTGCTGACACGTCAACTCCCAAATATCTGAAAACATTCACTTCTTCCATACTCCTCCCCAATTTGATATCCAATTTTTCTTTATCTAAATCATTTGATACCCTCATCACCTTACTCTTTTCTATGTTCACTTTCAACTTTCTACCTTTACACACACTCCCAAACTCGTCCACTAACCTTTGCAATTTTTCTTTAGAATCTCCCATAAGCACAGTATCATCAGCAAAAAGTAACTGTGTCAATTCCCATTTTGTATTTGATTCCCCATAATTTAATCCCACCCCTCTCCCAGTGCAAGAAATTACCACCTCCCTTACTTCATTGACATTTAAAAGTTCCTCAAAGTATTCCCGCTATCTACTCAGTACTTCCAGCTTCCCATCTACTAACTCTATCATCTGCTCTCCTTTTGCATTGTCTCACCACTCTCTTCACCTTCTTTTGCTCTCCATATACTCTGCTCTTCTTATGACACTTCTGCTTTGTAAAAACCTCTCATAAGCTACCTTTTTCTCTTTTATCACACCCTTTACTTCATCATTCCACCAATCACTCTTTCCTCCTTCCTCCTGCACCCACCCTCCTTTAGCCACAAACTTCTGCTCCACATTCTAATACTGCATTTTTTAAATTATTCCAACCTTCTTCAACCCCCCCACTACTTATACTTGCACCAGCCCACCTTTCTGCCAATAGTTGTTTATATCTCGTCCTAACAAAATATGAACCCCAACGTTGAAAAACTCCTCCTCCTGTATAAATTACTTAATGTAAAAAGAAAAACTTAAGTTTTTCTACTTTACATTTAGTTTTTGTTTTTAGGTTACCCTGTCTTGGTGGAAGACAACCAGTGTGTTATAAAATCAAAAAGAGTGTTGCAAACCTACATGGATTGGTATCATTAATGTCATAACAGTGTATAAGTCTTTTTGGATTTGATTATGTGTGAATGATGGTGAAAGTGTTTCTTTTTTTATGAGTTACCCTGTTGCAATGAGAGACAGCTGGCATGTTGAAAAATAAAAATGAGTGTTGTTGCCGAGGAATTTGCTTAGCTGTTTCTCCTGTATCTGTCATACAAGGCTCTGGAGAAAAAAGCTTGAGGAAGGAGGAAAGACTTGTTGAAGATTGTTAAAAACTTTTAGGTATGGTGTATAATAAACTGATATGCCTTGTGATCCCTCAAGAGTGAGGGGGGAAGGGGGCTCTTCATCCAAGGAAATAAACCTATCCTCCCTTTCCTTTGATCGAATCTGATTGCCTACCATTCCCCCGACACTGTGATTACTACGGGTTTTGCACTTTCCCATGAATGCAGTAGCAGTCCTGTGTATTGTGATGTATACTGGAACTGGAGAGTTGGGAAATGGTCTTTTACCTTAACCCCTAAACGGTCCAAACGTATATATATGTTTTTTCAACATTTGAAAGCATGTAAAAAAAGTAGATTTTTTTTGTACATTTGAAAACGTGTAAAAAAACTTTGATCTACTTTTTTTTTCCCAACAAGTTGGCCGTCTCCCACCGAGGCAGGGTGACCCAAAAAAGAAAGAAAATCCCCAAAAAGAAAATACTTTCATCATTATTCAACACTTTCACCTGAAAATATGTAAAAAAAATATGTAAAACTATGTAAAGTATGAAAATATGTAAAATATGAAATATGAAAATAGTATGTAAAAAAAACGTAGGTCTAATTTTGGAGCACTACGCATGTGAACGTAGATCTACTTGGACCGTTACGGGTTAATTTGATTGGAATACTCTATATATATTTGTTAGTAAATTCATATTATTATTTTCTCTTTTAGGCCTACCTCTTCACGTGAGTGCAGCATATAGTGGTAGGATTGCTTGTGCTTACCAAACACCAGGACAGGACTCTGCATTTTCTACAGGATCAGATGGCAGTATACAGTTTTCATGCTCATTAGCCATCTACGAGTGTGAATCAACAGGAGGTGAGAACACTCTTACTGATGGAAAAGTTACCTGTGCCCTTCTTCTTGTTCCAGGCCACCCATGTTATGATTCATTGATCACTTACTGGACCATAACATTCTACAAGCTTTCACCATTCTAGGGAGGTGCCTTGATATTTTTGAAGGGTCCTTGATCCAAGGAATTGGAGCTCTCCCACCCCCTCTCTCCTTCCCCTCAGATCAGACCTGTTACCCCTGCCCCCCTTCATTTCTTGGGAGCTATATGAACCCTACAGGTTTTGTGCTTGTCCAAGAATAAAATAATAATTGTTTTATTTTGTTGTTTTATTATTTTAATATTTTAATTTATTATTTTTATTTTTTATTCTATTATTTATTCTATTATTTATTTTATTTATTTTATTGTATTTTTTCCACACTGGTCATCTACCAAGGTAGGGAGACCCAAAACAGTTACCTTGCCCACACTTGAACAGTATGTTATTTAAAACCACTTGTCTATTTATGCCTATATAACATTTTCACACAAGCCTGCTGGATGCTCATTCCCTTTAAACTCCTTTACAACCATACCTGTGATGACCTTACTCCTCCTGCCTTCCTCCTTTTCATCATTGTATGCCTCTCCATTCTCTCTGTATGCCCAAACAACCACAGAAACCTCTTAGCCTCTGAATTATACCCTCATTGACCCTACATTGTCTTTTACTTTCTGTGCTCTGAATCTCTGCATGATGTTGACACTGGACATTGCACTCAAAAATGACATCTCCACTATGTTTAGCCTCCTTCTCTCTGTAGTTATTCAAAACTCATGCCTCGCACCCATATGGTGAATGTTTTCTTCTTCCTTGGTTCACCCTGTCTTTATAGGAGATGGCCATTGATTTAAAATCTTTATAATAATAATAATAATGTTGTACAAGAATGGTATACAATACCGACAATATCTCCACGACTACGGTGCTCTTCGCACATACTCCAAGGTTGAGGGACTGATTACCTCATCTTCTGTACATAGTTCCACTGTCTTCAAGTTCTGTCCTGGAATTTGTGTTGATAAAGCCACTGGATGGTGAAACGTCTACAATAAAGATACCCAGATGTTGCACATGTGTCTTAATTTCATCAATAATAATAATAACCACATGAGTTTCGAAGTCAGGTGTTTTACTTCACTGCAGAACTTGTACTCAGTACTGTAATTATCGTTGAACTAATGCTAGTTAATTATGTGTAAGTTTAATGAAATTTTTTATTTCTGTGTCAGGAAACAATGTGTGTACTTATATATAATGAAAAACCTTAAATTTTTAGGATCACAGTGGGTGCTGGAAGACAAGTTTGATATACAAGATATCGTGAGCAATCCTGGAGAATGTAGCATGGCTGATCTTGATCTTGCTTACCTTTCAAAAGTTGCTCAGGGACGCTCCACCACCAGACTGACATCTACTTTAAGCTCGGAGGACTTGTCACAAGCATATCATACGTCATCTGTGTTCTCAGTTGATGCCATACATTCTGTGTCTAGTGAGTAGCCACACATTTTGTGTAGTAAATAGCCATACATTGTATGTATGGCTGTTTACTACATTGTGTGTGTAGTAAGTGACCATACTTTGTGTGTAGTAGTAGACATACACAGATAAGCCTAGCCTGTGGCCAGATTGTGAAGGGTTAGAAGAATCCTCAGGGTAGGGGTTGGGTGTGGTGGTGTGTACACTAAGTATATATGTGTATAGTATTTGTGTATGTATATGTATGGTAAGTCTCCCTGTGTATGTATGTATATAGTAAGTATCCATGTGGGGTTCTAGTATGGCATTTTATTATGTGTCACTACAGACAGTGAAAGAGTCCCAGAATGGAGGGTTTGACACTTGATTTCTAACATACAGAATCATAGGAGAAAGAAACTTATGACAGTGTTTTGGTCTAACTTGGACCATTAAGTAGGTAATGATCCAAGTTGGACCAAAATGCCATCATAAGTTTGTTTCTTCTATGTGTATGTTTTCTGTGTATTCTTCCAGCCACAGTATTGTGCCATTTCTTTCTGTATAGAATCAAAAGTGCCTCACATACGTGGACCTCAGAGCTTGAAATATGGGTGGGGTAGGGGATACTCATGTTTGATCCAAAGAAGAGGGGGGTAGCCTCAGTTCTTTGAATCATGAACCCTTCTCCATCAAGACCCCCTCCTCTCTCCTTAAGAAGAGTTGTATATGAAGAGCAGTATAGTGTGGAGAGGTGACCTGTAGCTCAGTGTTAGTGATATTTTGGCTCCTATTGGAAAGGCCTGGGTTTAATCCTGGAGTGGGATGAGGCATATGGGAATTCCTCTTATACCTGTTGTCTGTGTTCATCTAGCAGTAAATAGGTACCCATGTGTTACTTGAGCATTGTGGGTAGCA
The DNA here is from genome assembly GCF_038502225.1 of Cherax quadricarinatus. Lineage (NCBI taxonomy): Eukaryota > Metazoa > Arthropoda > Malacostraca > Decapoda > Parastacidae > Cherax > Cherax quadricarinatus. The sequence goes on from NW_027198412.1 coordinate 27,506, forward strand.
TCCTGAGGGTGCTACCCACAATGTTGGACTTAGAAATGAGCTGAGGTAAAATGAAAGCTCTTAACCTTCAAATTCAACATGTAAAAAAGCTCCTTTAATCTTACTTCACATTTTTATGTTAAACAGAAACACATTTATAGTAGGTGATTACGAACAGTATTTCCTTGACAAACTAATAAATTACTATTTGTATGTGTGTATATAAAGTTTTATTGACTATTTTCCAAATGAGGATAATTAGAAATGTAAATGCTGATGGATAACATTTACTTTACCAGGTCAGTTGTTAGTCCCAAGTCCCAGTACTCTGCACTCGCTTCGTAATCAGCGCTTTGACAAACGGGGCGTTAGTGTGAAGCAAAAACATCCTGTTCAAATTGACTGGGTGTCACAAGAGGATGGCTCACACCTCTTGACAGTTGCTATTGGCACTAAGGTGTGTGTGCTTTAACACTGTGGGGGACTTGTAATGTTGGCTTAGATTTATGGCCAAGCAAAAGAATTACAAAGAAAAAGGAGATGGAGATTTGCCGAATCACATTTAACTCGTAATGATTAAATCGATTCATTTAACTCACATTATGGTATTAGAGAGAAGGTAATTAGCAGTGAAAACAATTTAGCAGATAACCAAGGTATTAAGGGCTATAAGATTTGGTTCACTGATGAGGAGGAGGTAAGAAGTGAGGGAGGGAGACTAACCTCCACTTCCAATTCATTTTATGTATAATTTGGACTTATTCTTGTAAAAAGTTTATTTCATAAAAATAGGTTAGGTTATTTTTCTATTAGTTTTAATAATAGTGATTATGTGTGAATAATGGTGAAAGTGTTGAATCATGGTGAAAGTGTTTTTTGTTTTTTGGGTCACCCTTGCCTCGGTGGGAGACAGCCAGCATGTTAAAAAAAATAAAAAATGGCGACAAGAATAAATTTGCAGCTGTGAGACAGAGGGAGGGAGATTACTTGTGCTTAGAAATCAATAGTCTTGGTCATGGTTAACCCAGATACAGTAAATTTTGTATTATTATATTCTTGGGAGATTGTGTAATATATTGGTTTTGGTTTGTAAACTAAATGTACATTGATTTAGTATATGAAAGGTAGTACAGATATACCTTGTGGCTTGATACTGGTACAATTGCTTTATTATTCTTCCCCAGATTTTGGCATACACAAGTGTCGCAGATGACATAGCTATGGTGAGCTGTCAGGGCAAAATGAAGGATAAAGAATCTCGGCCTCGTCCAGTGTTGCAGAAATCCCTCTCTTTGCATGCACTCTCAGACACTAATTTACCAAGGTAAAAGTCTGTTCATTATTATATTTGACTGAAAAACAAATAATAGAATATTATTTTCATTTTTTTTTTTTTGTTTTGAAGGATATGCGACATAAAAAAATTATAATTTTTAATAAAATGTGAACTTTGTTACATTTGGTATTGGAAGAATTGATTGAGCATAATGAAGCAGCCTGCTGTCTCCTGATTAGCAGTACTACAGTACTCCTTGCGCTGAATGACTACTCAGGTTTAGTATTTCATGTAAAGATTGAAATCAATTAGTGTAGGAAGAAAGGTTGGCTACTGTGAGAGCATGAAAAAGATGTGGCAAAGTTGTGGTGTGGATCTCAGGTGCTTTATGATATATTCTATATGGGTTTAGTGCTTCCTTACCAATATAAGTTTTTAAGCAAACTGGCTGTCTCCCACCAAGTAGGGTTAACCCCTTCTTCTTTCAACAAACCAGCCGCATCCCACCGAGGCAGGGTGGCCCAGAAAGAAAAACAAAAGTTTCTCTTATTAACTTTAGTAATATATATACAGGAGAAGGGGTTACTAGCCCCTTGCTCCAGCATGTTAGTCGCTTATGCAGGAAGAATTTTGTTACACTTCCCCATGGGATAAGAGGAAATGAACAATTTTTTTTATTATTATTATCACACCGGCCGATTCCCACCAAGGCAGGGTGGCCCGAAAAAGAAAAACTTTCACCATCATTCACTCCATCACTGTCTTGCCAGAAGGGTGCTTTACACTACAGTTTTTAAACTGCAACATTAACACCCCTCCTTCAGAGTGCAGGCACTGTACTTCCCATCTCCAGGACTCAAGTCCGGCCTGCCGGTTTCCCTGAATCCCCTCATAAATGTTACTTTGCTCACACTCCAACAGCACGTCAAGTATTAAAAACCATTTGTCTCCATTCACTCCTATCAAACACGCTCACGCATGCCTGCTGGAAGTCCAAGCCCCTCGCACACAAAACCTCCTTTACCCCCTCCCTCCAACCCTTCCTAGGCCGACCCCTACCCCGCCTTCCTTCCACTACAGACTGATACACTCTTGAAGTCATTCTGTTTCGCTCCATTCTCTCTACATGTCCGAACCACCTCAACAACCCTTCCTCAGCCCTCTGGACAACAGTTTTGGTAATCCCGCACCTCCTCCTAACTTCCAAACTACGAATTCTCTGCATTATATTCACACCACACATTGCCCTCAGACATGACATCTCCACTGCCTCCAGCCTTCTCCTCGCTGCAACATTCATCACCCACGCTTCACACCCATATAAGAGCGTTGGTAAAACTATACTCTCATACATTCCCCTCTTTGCCTCCAAGGACAAAGTTCTTTGTCTCCACAGACTCCTAAGTGCACCACTCACTCTTTTTCCCTCATCAATTCTATGATTCACCTCATCTTTCATAGACCCATCCGCTGACACGTCCACTCCCAAATATCTGAATACGTTCACCTCCTCCATACTCTCTCCCTCCAATCTGATATTCAATCTTTCATCACCTAATCTTTTTGTTATCCTCATAACCTTACTCTTTCCTGTATTCACCTTTAATTTTCTTCTTTTGCACACCCTACCAAATTCATCCACCAATCTCTGCAACTTCTCTTCAGAATCTCCCAAGAGCACAGTGTCATCGGCAAAGAGCAGCTGTGACAACTCCCACTTTGTGTGTGATTCTTTATCTTTTAACTCCACGCCTCTTGCCAAGACCCTCGCATTTACTTCTCTTACAACCCCATCTATAAATATATTAAACAACCACGGTGACATCACACATCCTTGTCTAAGGCCTACTTTTACTGGGAAAAAATTTCCCTCTTTCCTACATACTCTAACTTGAGCCTCACTATCCTCGTAAAAACTCTTCACTGCTTTCAGTAACCTACCTCCTACACCATACACTTGCAACATCTGCCACATTGCCCCCCTATCCACCCTGTCATACGCCTTTTCCAAATCCATAAATGCCACAAAGACCTCTTTAGCCTTATCTAAATACTGTTCACTTATATGTTTCACTGTAAACACCTGGTCCACACACCCCCTACCTTTCCTAAAGCCTCCTTGTTCATCTGCTATCCTATTCTCCGTCTTACTCTTAATTCTTTCAATTATAACTCTACCATACACTTTACCAGGTACACTCAACAGACTTATCCCCCTATAATTTTTGCACTCTCTTTTATCCCCTTTGCCTTTATACAAAGGAACTATGCATGCTCTCTGCCAATCCCTAGGTACCTTACCCTCTTCCATACATTTATTAAATAATTGCACCAACCACTCCAAAACTATATCCCCACCTGCTTTTAACATTTCTATCTTTATCCCATCAATCCCGGCTGCCTTACCCCCTTTCATTTTACCTACTGCCTCACGAACTTCCCCCACACTCACAACTGGCTCTTCCTCACTCCTACAAGATGTTATTCCTCCTTGCCCTATACACGAAATCACAGCTTCCCTATCTTCATCAACATTTAACAATTCCTCAAAATATTCCTTCCATCTTCCCAATACCTCTACCTCTCCATTTAATAACTCTCCTCTCCTATTTTTAACTGACAAATCCATTTGTTCTCTAGGCTTTCTTAACTTGTTAATCTCACTCCAAAACTTTTTCTTATTTTCAACAAAATTTGTTGATAACATCTCACCCACTCTCTCATTTGCTCTCTTTTTACATTGCTTCACCACTCTCTTAACTTCTCTCTTTTTCTCCATATACTCTTCCCTCCTTGCATCACTTCTACTTTGTAAAAACTTCTCATATGCTAACTTTTTCTCCCTTACTACTCTCTTTACATCATCATTCCACCAATCGCTCCTCTTCCCTCCTGCACCCACTTTCCTGTAACCACAAACTTCTGCTGAACACTCTAACACTACATTTTTAAACCTACCCCATACCTCTTCGACCCCATTGCCTATGCTCTCATTAGCCCATCTATCCTCCAATAGCTGTTTATATCTTACCCTAACTGCCTCCTCTTTTAGTTTATAAACCTTCACCTCTCTCTTCCCTGATGCTTCTATTCTCCTTGTATCCCATCTACCTTTTACTCTCAGTGTAGCTACAACTAGAAAGTGATCTGATATATCTGTGGCCCCTCTATAAACATGTACATCCTGAAGTCTACTCAACAGTCTTTTATCTACCAATACATAATCCAACAAACTACTGTCATTTCGCCCTACATCATATCGTGTATACTTATTTATCCTCTTTTTCTTAAAATATGTATTACCTATAACTAAACCCCTTTCTATACAAAGTTCAATCAAAGGGCTCCCATTATCATTTACACCTGGCACCCCAAACTTACCTACCACACCCTCTCTAAAAGTTTCTCCTACTTTAGCATTCAAGTCCCCTACCACAATTACTCTCTCACTTGGTTCAAAGGCTCCTATACATTCACTTAACATCTCCCAAAATCTCTCTCTCTAAAGGAATACTATGATGTTGAAGAACTCTTGATGTTAGGAATTGCCTGCCATTCCTCAGATACTGTAAGAATACTAGTGCTTTACCATGAAACATTAACTTAGTGTATTGTGTTCTATTTACCAGATGGATGAGGTTAGAGAAACTGTCACTGACAACAGCTGATGGACTGGCACCTCTGCCAATGCAGATGTCTTGGGTGCGGGATGGCATCTTGGTCGTTGGAATGGATAACGAAATGCATGTTTATTCTCAGTGGCACGTTCCAGGTAATGGATTCGTTCTAAACATTTTTCACTTTTATCTTTGAAAAATTCAGCCACACTGAAATGACCCAGAAATTTGGTGATGAATATGATTATTATTTTTTATTTTTTGTGAAAAATGCATCTGGCATACTATCAAACACTTTCCAGTTTTAATCTTTATTGAGGGACCAGTGCTATTTTATAAATTATTTGTAGCTACAGTAATGTAGTATTGTATAAGTTTATCCTCTCTAACTTGTCATTAAATTCTTATCTGGCTCCCTAATATTGAGTTAGACGGAGATGATGTGCTCTACCATCCCACTTTGTAATAGTGACACCATAAACTAAGATGAAATTAGAAGATGATAGTCCTCATTTTTTCCATGTTCAATTTTTTGTTGTTGTCAGTCAATACTGCTTATATGAAAGCTAAACTAACACACATTTTCACTACATTCTCCTTGGAATATTTTAAGTATTGTAATTCACATTATGATTTTATATTAGTCTACCCTTATTGAAAAACTGCATCAAAAGTTGACATGTTAAGTGTCCAGTATTGCTGTGGCAGAGTTGTGTTGAAAGGATGTGTTGATCTGTTATTAAACTTATAAAAGGCTTTTCTCTTAATTAAGTCAACTTTCAAGAAAGAAAATAAGTTCAGTGTTAGAAGGCTCTTAATATTTTCTTCTTGGTGAAGGGTTGAATGACCCATATGGGTTTAAGGTGTTTTTGTGAATGTAGTAGCAGTAATACTCTTAACTCAGTGTCGCGAATACTGATCTACTTGAGTGGTGTACTATGTTTCATTTACATCTTATTTTCCTTCAGAGTTCTTTCCTAGTGCTTTGCAATCTTTTCTTTAAGTGTCTGGTATGAATGTCATATTCCTAACTTCTGTTACATTACTTGGTAATTTTTTTTTTAACTAATTGGTCATTTTCCACCATGGTAGTGGCCCAAGGAAGGAAATATGTTCACCATTAGTCTTTCTCTAGCTGCCTTTTCAGTACATAACAACATTAGAAAGAAGAAACACTGCAGCAGGCCTACTGACCCATGTGAAGCAGGTTCATTCCCCCTCCCAGGATTAGCTCGATGACCCACCTAGTCAGGTCACTTCTACTTAAGGAAGGAGTACGGTATCAGACCTAGTAGCACAAGCTAGCCGGGTTCAACTCACACCCACTCATGTATTTATCTAATCTATTTTTAAAACTACACAACGTTTTAGCCTCTATAACTGTACTTGGGAGTTTGTTCCACTCATCCACAACTCTGTTACCAAACCAGTGCTTTCCTATATCCTTCCTGAATCTGAATTTTTCCAACTTGAAACCATTGCTGCAAGTCCTGTCTTGGCTGGAAATTTTCAGCACGCTATTTACATCCTCTATTTATTCCTGTTTTCCATTTATACACCTCGATCATATCCCCCCTAATTCTACGCCCTGCAAGAGAGTGCAGATCCCGGGCCCTCAGTCTATCCTCATCAGGAAGATTTCCGATACATGGGATCAACTTTGTCATCCTCCTCTGTACGTTTTCCAGAGCATTTATATCCATTCTGTAATACGGTGACTGGAACTGTGCAGCATAATCTAAATGAGGCATAACCACGGATATATAGAGTTGAAGAACAACCCGACGACTTCTGTTATTTATACTTCTAGATGTGAAGCCTAGGATTCTGTTAGCTTTATTGCGAACACTAATGCACTGTTGTCTTGGTTTTACATTACTGCAAACCAGAACTCCTAAATTCTTTTCGCAATCCATAATATTAAGATTTACATAGTTTAGTTTATATGTGGCATGGTTATTTTCCTGTCCAACATTTAGAACTTTGCATTTGTTTATATTAAACTGCATCTGCCACTTCTCCGACCATTGCATCAGTCTATTCAAATCATCCTGGAGTGCTCTAGTGTCCTCATTAGAATGAATTTGCTTATGTCGCTATTTATTCCCTCATCTATGTCGTTTATGTAAGTAATGAACAACAATGGGCCCAACACTGACCCCTGCGGAACATCGCTTTTGACGTGCCCCCATTCTGATTTCTCCCCATTTATGCAAATTCTCTGCTACCTATTTGTCAGTCATGCCTCTGCCTGGAAAAAAAATTCTCCTATTCCGTGTGCCATAAGTTTCCTCAATAGCCTCTGATGTGAAACTCTATCGAAAGCCTTACTGAAGTCCATATACACAATATCATATTCAATACCATGATCTACCTCCTCAAACACCTTTGTGAAAAAAGTTAGTAAATTCGTAAGACAGGAACACCCCTTTGTAAAACCGTGTTGAGATTCATTAATCAATCTGGGCCTATCAAGATGGCTACGAATTGCTTCAGCAATTATTGATTCCATAAATTTTCCCAGTATGGAGGTAAGGCTTATTGGTCTATAGTTCGAAGCTAAGGACCTGTCACCTGCCTTGTAAATAGGTATTATATTTGCCATTTTCCACTTATCAGGCACTTTGCCAGTTTGTAGTGATATGTTGAAAAGATTAGCCAAATGTATGCCAAGTTCCTCTTTACATTCCTTTAACACCCTTGCAAACAGTTCATCAGGGCCTGGGGATTTGTTAGGTTTTAATTTCTCTATTTGTCTGAGGACCCTGTCGCTAGTTACTGCAACCGTGCATAGTTTATTATCATCCTGTTCTACATAATCTATTATTTCAGGAATTTTGCTAGTATTTTCCTTGGTAAAAACTGAGCGGAAGTAAGTATTGAAAATTTCATACATAGCCCTATCATTGTCAGTGATCTGACCTGAGTTACTCTTAAGCGGGCCTATCTTGTCCCTAATCTTACTTCTGTATACCTGAAGGAACCCTTTTGGGTTAGTCTTTGAATCCCTTGCAATCTTAGCCTCATAATCCCTTTTTGCTTTTCTTATTCCTTTTTTTATTTCTCTCTGATTGAATATATTGATTTCTTAACTGCCCATCCCCTCTTTTGATACACCTATATATGCCTCTCTTTTGACCAATGAGATGTTTTAATCTATTGTTCATCCATTTGGGATCGTTTTTGTACGTATATCATGTTACTCATTCCTGTATCAGTTTTTTCCCTCCAATTTTTTTCAATCTAACTTGTGATGTTTAGCTTAGTTTCTTTAAAACAGTATTTTCCTATTTAATCTTACAAATATTTTAAATTATTATACAGTTTTATATTAGCAATGATATTAATGTTATTCATACATTTTGATATTTTTCCTGACAAGCATCAACAGATCAGAAGAATATACAACAACAACAGCAAGAAGCAGTGAATGCTAAGGATGAGGGTCGAGAATTAACGAAGGCAGACCTGAAATTATATCTGCAAGAGTCATCACACAGTGCTAAATCTGCTACTTCAATGTCACATGTTGCATCCTTCTCAATTCTGTCTGCTCTCGATAATAAAATGAAAAAAGGTAAGTGCATGGTTGAAGAAGTGTATCTCTTATTTTTCACAGTTGAAAATGTTTTATTATCAGTGTTATGAATTTTGTTAAAAATACGTTTTAGCTATATTTTTCTCAGAAAATTCTTCCTCTGTAAGCCATGCGTGTCGCAAGAGGTGACTAAAATACCTGGAGCAAGGGGCTAGTAACTCATTCTCCTGTATACATTAAATGCCGATGAAGAAAGGGAGGTGGTAATTTCATGCACTGGCCAGGGAGGTATAACATCTTTTAGGAGTGAAAAAGAGCAGAATGTAAGTGTGGGAGAGGTGTGCGAGGCATTACGTAGAATGAAGGGGGGTAAAGCAGCTGGAACTGACGAGATCATGACAGAAATGTTAAAAGCAGGGGGGGATATAGTGTTGGAGTGGTTGGTATTTTTGTTTAATAAATGTGTAAAGGTAGAAAAGTTGAAAGTGAACATAGAAAAGAGTAAGGTGATTAGGGTATCAAATGATTTACATAAAGAAAAATTGGATATCAAATTGGAGAGGAGGAGGAGTATGGAGGAAGTGAATGTTTTCAGATACTTGGGAGTTGCCGTGCCAGTGGATGGATTTATGAAGGATGAGGTTAATCATAGAATTGATGAAGGAAAAAAGGCGAGTGGTGCGTTGAGGTATATGTGGAGACAAAAAACATTATATATGGAGGCAAAGAAGGGAATGTATGAAAGTATAGTAGTACCGACACTCTTATGTGGGTGTGAAGCTTGGGTGGTAAATGCTGCAGTGAGGAGGTGGTTGGAGGCAGTAGAGATGTCCTGTCTAAGGGCAATGTGTGGTGTAAATATTATGCAGAAAATTCGGAGTGTGGAAATTAGGAGAAGGTGTGGAGTTAATAAAAGTAATAGTCAGAGGGCTGAAGAGGGGTTGCTGAGGTGGTTTGGTCATTTAGAGAGAATGGATTAAAGTAGAATGACATGGAGAGTGTATAAATCTGTAGGGGAAGGAAGGCGGGGTAAGGGTTGTCCTCGAAAAGGTTGGAGGGATGGTGTAAAGGAGGTTTTGTGGGCGAGGGGCTTGGACTTCCAGCAAGCGTGCGTGACCGTGTTAGATAGGAGTGAATGGAGACGAATGGTATTTGGGACCTGACGAGCTGTTGGAGTGTGAGCAGGGTAATATTTAGTGAAGGGATTCAGGGAAACCGGTTATTTTATATAACCGGACTTGAGTCCTGGAAATGGGAAGTACAATGCCTGCACTTTAAAGGAGGGGTTTGGATATTGGCAGTTTGGAGGGATATGTTGTGTATCTTTATACATATATGCTTCTAAACTGTTGTATTCTGGGCACCTCTGCAAAAACAGTGATTATGTGTGAGTGAGGTGAAAGTGTTGAATGATGATGAAAGTATTTTCTTTTTGGGGATTTTCTTTCTTTTTGGGTCACCCTGCCTCGGTGGGAGACGGCCGACTTGTTGAGAGGGAAAAAAAAAAAATGTATAAAAGAAGGGTTGGTACCTAGGGATTGGCAGAGGCCATGTATAGTTCCTTTATATAAAGGGAAGGGGAACAAAAGAGATTGTAAAAATTATAGGGGAATAAGTTTACTAAGTATGCGTGTTGTAAGAGGCGACTAAAATGCCAGGAGCAAGGGGCTAGTAACCCCTTCTCCTGTATACATTACTAAATGTAAAGGAGAAACTTTCGTTTTTCCTTTTGGGCCACCCTGCCTCGGTTATTGAAAGAAAGAAAATTAGAGGAAAAGTTTACAGTAGGGTTATTATTGAGAGATTAGAGGTGCAGAGAGTAGGATTGTGATGAACAAGGAGGCTTTAGAGTGAGTAGGAGATGTGTACATCAAGTGTTTACCTTGAAGCATATATGTGAACAGTATTTAGATAAATGTAGGGAAGTTTTCATTGCATTTATGGATTTAGAAAAGGCATATGATAGAGTGGATAGGGGAGCAATGTGGCAGATGTTGCAAGTATGTGGAATAGGTAGTAAGTTACTAAAGAGTTTTTATGAGGATAGTGAGGCTCAGGTTAGGGTGTGTAGAAGAGAGGGAGACTACTTCCCAGTAAAAGTAGGTCTTAGACAGGGATGTGTAATGTCACCATGGTTGTTTAATATATTTATAGATGGGGTTGTGAAGGAGGTAAATGCTCGGGTATTGGGGAGAGGGGTGGGATTAAATTATGGGGAATCAAGTACAAAATGGGAGTTGACACAGTTACTTTTTGCTGATGATACTGTGCTTGTGGGAGATTCTAAAGAAAAGTTGCAAAGGTTAGTAGATGAGTTTGAGAGGGTGTGTAAAGGTAGAAAGTTGAAAGTGAACATAGATAAGAGTAAGGTGATGAAGGTATCAAATAACTTAGATAAAGAAAAATTGGATATCACATTGGAGAGAGAGAGTATGGAAGAAGTGAATGTTTTCAGATATTTGAGAGTTGATGTGTCAGCGGATGGGTTTATGAAGGATGAGGTTAACCATAGAATTGATGAAGGAAAAAAGGTGAGTGGTGCATTGAGATATATGTGGAGACAAAAAACATTATCTATGGAGGCAAAGAAGGGAATGTATGAAAGTATAGTGGTACCAACACTCTTATATGGGTGTGAAGCTTGGGTTGTAAATGCTGCAGCGAGGAGGTGGTTGGAGGCAGTGGAGATGTCCTGTCTAAGGGCAATGTGTGGTGTAAATATTATGCAGAGAATTCGGAGTGTGGAAATTAGGAGAAGGTGTGGAGTTAATAAAAGTATTAGTCAGAGGGCTGAAGAGGGGTTGTTGAGGTGGTTTGGTCATTTAGAGAGAATGGATCTAAGTAGAATGATATGGAGAGCGTATAAATCTATAGGGAAAGGAAAGCAGGGTAGGGGTCATCCTCAAAAAGGTTGGAGGGAGGGGGTGAAGGAGGTTTTGGGGCGAGGGGCTTTGACTTCCAGCGAGCGTGCATGAGCATGTTAGATAGGGGTGAATGGAGATGAATAGTTTTTTGGGACCCGACGAGCTGTTGGGGTGTGAGCAGGGTAATATTTAGTGAAGGGATTCAGGGAAATTGGTTATTTTTATATAGCTGGACTTGAGTCCTGGAAATGGGAAGTACAATGCCTGCACTTTAAAGGAGGGGTTTGGGATATTGGCAGTTTGGAGGGGTATGTTATACATGTATATGCTTCTAAACTGTTTTATCTGGGCACCTCTGCAAAGACAGTGATTATGAGTGCGGTGAAAGTGTTGAATGAGGATTATAGTATTTTCTTTTTGGGGATTTTCTTTGTTTTTGGGTCACCCTGCCTCGGTGGGAGACGACAAGTTTGTTGAAAGAAGATGTTTATTGATACAATAAACTTTCACCATGGAGTGAATGATGGTGAAAGTTTTTCTTTTTCGGGCCACCCTGCCTTGGTGGGAATCGGCCAGTGTGATAATAAAAAATAATAATAATAATAAAATAATTTACTTTGTCAGTAGTGACATATAGTTACAGCATTTATTTGTTTACTTATACTGTGACAGTAGTTATTTATTTACTTATTTAGTTTTTCATATCATATTTGTCTTCACATTATGATATTTTCAACTTACAATGGGTTCATTGAAACGTAACCCCATTAAGGAGCACCTGTATAACCATTATTAAGAGATTATATTCCTAAGTAAGAGTTATTTCTGTTCATAAATGGTAGTAGAAATGTATTACACTTTAGTAAACTACATTAATTTTAAACCGGTTTTGGTAATCTGTATTTAACTCGTGTGAACTGATCTTTTTTATAAATTTATTACTTTCTGTCCCTATTTTCTTCAAAATTACATTGTACTTTTGCCAGGTTTAGGCGAAGTAATGAGCGCTCCAGTGGATGATGCAGATAGTGCTGCGATATCAGGAATATTTGAGGCCAGCCACATAGCCTCTCCAGTGTTGCCACAGTATCACCCTAGACAACTGATGGAACTTCTTAACTGTGGCAAAATACGCCGTGTTAAGGCCATTCTTGCACACTTGGTCAGGTACTGTAATACTGCACTAGTAGACACATTCTGTATGTATAGTGATAACATTAACCCATGACATGTAAACTTATAATGTTTAATAAGTGTCACCACACAGTGTACAACCACAGACACTGATCACCTCACACTGTTCAACCACACACAGATCACCACACACACTGATCATCACATACGCTGATCTCACACACACTGATAACCACACACACTGATCTCACACACACACACACACACTGATCACACACACACACACACACACACACACACACACACACACACACACACACACACACACACACACACACACACACACACACACACACACACACTGATCACCACACACACACTGATCACCACACACACACACACTGATCACCATTCTTTACAACCATACTTAATATTTTTCCTAGATGCATAAATGTTTCTCCCAACAGGTGTCTTTCACAACTAGGCCAGAGAAGCACTGATTCTGCTTACCGCTCGAGCCTCTCAGATGCCGAAGATAATCGCAATCGTAACTGGTCACGGTCCCGCACTCTTTCTATGTCTGGCAATCAAGGAGGTTCTGTAAGTCTAAATTTTCTATACATTTTGTTAAGTGAATAGGGTAGGAAGCTACTAGTAATGAGGGGTTTCATGCACTAAACCTGTGTGGATCATTCACTTCATGGATTATTGGAGGCTACAGCCACTGTGTTTATCACAGCCATATCTCTGTGGTCAAACTCTTGTAGAAAAGAGAGAGGGGGAACCATTGGGTGTCATAATTGTTATCCAAACACTATATGGGTTGATGAAAGTAGCCAAAATTTTGATAAACACAGTGCATAAGGCACTTGACTCCTCCAGACAGCAACTGTAGATAGCATGATTGGCAGTGGGGATGGGGAGTACCTATGAATTTCCAAACACTCAACCTTTAAAACATTGCATGAAGGTTTTTAGGTATTATAAAGATGCACTTTGTCATTTTTTTTTTTTTTTTTTTTTTTTTTTTTTTTTTTTTTTTTTTTTTTTTTTTTTTTTTTTTTCAACAAGTCGGCCGTCTCCCACCGAGGCAGGGTGACCCAAAAAAGAAAGAAAATCCCCAAAAAGAAAATACTTTCATCATCATTCAACACTTTCACCACACTCGCACATTATCACTGTTTTTGCAGAGGTGCTCAGAATACAACAGTCTAGAAGCATAAACATATAAAGATACACAACATATCCCTCCAAACTGCCAATATCCCAAACCCCTCCTTTAAAGTGCAGGCATTGTACTTCCCATTTCCAGGACTCAAGTCCGACTATATGAAAATAACCGGTTTCCCTGAATCCCTTCACTAAATATTACCCTGCTCACACTCCAACAGATCGTCAGGTCATGTTTACATAAAATCACATTGTGATGTCATGTTTCATGAGGGTATTCCAGTGAGAAATTTGTTTTTGATATATTCCTTGTATTATAGTATAACTTCTTTTAGTGTTCTCCATTTAAGAATGTTTCTCTTAACAGACAAGTCGAGATGGACGAGGATCAGTCACACTGTTACCTGAGGAACTAACGCTGGACTACATTGAAGTGACGGCTATTCCTCCTCTGCCACTCTGGCTGCTGCTTGAGGCTGACAAAGATACACAAAATCAGCAGACTAAGAAAACAGATAATAAAGAAGATGTAAGTTGAACAAATTTGGTTTTACACTAGCAAAAATAATAATAAACTGCCTGTATCAAGTATAGAAAATACAAGAGATAATTACATTTTAAAAAGTGCATCTTGGCTAAGTGGTCAGATGCTGAGTTGGTGAAGTCCAAGAAGAAAAGTGCTGCAACCAACCTATTAGACCATGCTAGAGTTGTTTCTTTATTCTAATACAATATAAGTTATGAATTCAGACAAAGTAAACCTACTGTACCACTGTTTTGTTGAATTATATTCGTGAGTTTAATGGAAGAGGATTCTATCTGGGACAGAACACTGTAATAAAGGTTTTCCAGCAAACAGTGATTTTCTTCTGTAAGGTTACACTATCATTTGTTAGTAAATCTTCTTAAAATCTAGATAAATACAGTCTCTCCATTAACTGACTTACTCATCCTAAGGTATGGTCAGCTTATTCCATTGCTATCTCATGATATGGTGGTTTAAGGTGTCCCAAATGTATTTGAAGCTTAAGCTTAAGCTTCTGCCTATGTAAAAATATACTCTAAAAGTATTTATACCACTCTCTCTTATACTCTTTCTTGTAATCTTTTGTTTTATGCAATTTCTCTTTTACAGACATATGTGGAGTTGTTTGGAACTCCAACTATATCTGTAGATGAGGATCTTACCTTGGACGATGAAGAAGATATTGGCAGTAGGCGCAAATCATTGTCACATGAGGTCAAGAGTATTGCATTCTTTGGACCACGTCAGGTGAGAATTGCATTTGTGTGTAGCTTGTCACAAAAATTCAGTACTTGACATATGTTTGTATAGACAAGTGAAAATGAGGATTGTCTTCAGCAGCACATCCCAGTGTGAGTGAGAAAATGCTTTTATATCATTGGGAAAAATGTTTTCTCTCGTATAAAATGGAGGGTGGAGGTGGTTGAGGGTTGATGGCTGCTCAACTGAGACAAGGCCATAGGAAACATACCACCTAAAAGGACAGCAAGTGATACACTGTGAGTGTCTAGGCACACACAAACATGGTTATTTTTTTTTCTACACATCGGCCATCTCCCACCAATGCTGGATGACCCAAAAAAGAAAGAAACACCATCATTCATAATTACTGTCTTTGCAGAGGTGCTCAGATACGACAGTTAGATTTCACTCCAAACAGCCAATATCCGTAACCCCTCCTTTGAAGTGCATGCATTGTACTTCCCACCTCCAGGACTCAAGTTCAGCTAACTGGTTTCTCTGAATCTCTTCAGAAAATATTACCCTGCTCACACTCCAACAGCTCTTCAAGTCCTCAAAACTGTTCATCTCCACTCATTCCTATATAACACGCTCACATATGCCTGTTGTATGTCCAAGCCCCTTGCGCACAGACCTTCTTTTACCCTTCCCTCTTATCTTTTCTTAGGATGACCCCTACCCCTCTTTCCCTCCATTACAGATTTATATACCTCCCAAGTCATCCAATTTTGCTCCATCCTCTAAATGACCAAACCTCCTCAACACTATGAATTATACTTTTAGTAACTTCACACCACCACCTAATTTCTGCACTACAAATTTTCTGCATAATATTTACACCACACATTGCCCTTAGACGTGACGTCTCCACTGCCTCCAGCCTCCTCCTTGCTGCAACATTTACAACTCATGCTTTACACCTATATGAGGGTGTTGGTACCACTATGCTCTCATACATTCTCTTCTTTGCCCCCAGGGATAATGTTGTTTGTCTCCACAGATACCTCAATGCACCATCCACATTTTTTCTTTCATCATTTCTATGGTTAACCTCATCCTTCATAAACCCATCCGCTGACAAGTCCACTCCCAAATAGTATCTGAACACATTTACTTCTTCCATACTCCCTCCCTCCAATCTGATATCCAGTTTTTCTTTACCTAACTTGTTTGATACCCTCATCACTTTACTCTTATATATGTTCACTTTCAACTTTTTCCTTTACACACCCTCAAACTCGTCCACTAACCTTTGCAGAAAGTAACCGTCAATTCCCAAGATGTAAGTCTAATACGTAATTCTATTTTCCAGGCTCAGATTTTGGCTGCCCTTCTCACCCACACTCACCTTCCTGGCCTCTCCAGTCTTGATCAAATGCACTTGTTGGCCTTAGCTGACACTGTGGCCTCGTGTAATGTGGACTTCGCCGACCGCTTTGATATTAATAAAGCCAAGGAAGCCTTAGCAAAGGAAACCTTTTCCAGGACAAGCACAGATGAGCCTTCCATGGGTAGGTTCTGGGGTAAAGTAGTTTATGTTTCTTGGCAGAAAATTTTATGTTTTGTTTATAAGTTAATTTTTTTTTTACTTTGAGCTCAAAATTCATGTAAACATTTTGCGATAAAACAGTTCTTTTCTCAAGACATTATGCTCTGACCACAAACTAAATATAATTTGTCCACATTTATATCATTAATACAAGTGTAACTCTACAGTCTGTTGTGTTGTTGCTTATGATAGTGTCATAAAAGGGATGGGGGAAGGGGTTTTACTCTTTAAAGATGCTTGTCAAATAAGTAATTAATTTATGACAAGGATGCTTTTGTAAAATGGAGTGTTAGTGTTTCCAGGAGAATATAAGAAAAAGAACAACCAAGTGAAGTGAAGAAACACACACTGTGCTAGAGGAAGATGGGTCTCATGGCAAGGTTAATAGGATAATACTAGCAAGTCAGAGAAATATTCTGATATGTAAATGGGTTGCATAAGAAAATCAATAATTTTTAATGATAATATGATTGTATAGTCCTAGGTAGTAGGTTGGTAGACAGCAACCGACCAGGGAGGTACTACCGTCCTGCCAAGTGAGTGTAAAACGAAAGCCTGTAATTGTTTTACATGATGGTAGGATTGCTGGTGTCCTTTTTTCTGTCTCATGAACATGCAAGATTTCAGGTACGTCTTGCTACTTCTACTTACACTTAGGTCACACTACACATACATGTACAAGCACATATATACACACCCCTCTGGGTTTTCTTCTATTTTCTTTCTAGTTCTTATTCTTGTTTATTTCCTCTTATCTCCATGGGGAAGTGGAACAGAATTCTTCCTTTGTAAGCAATGCGTGTTGTAAGAGGCAACTAAAATGCCGGGAGCAAGGGGCTAGTAACCTCTTCTCCTGTATATATTACATGTACTAAATGTAAAAGGAGAAACTTTCGTTTTTCCTTTTGGGTCACCCCGCCTCGGTGGGATACGGCCGGTGAGTTGAAAGAAAGAA
>NW_027198413.1:0-44853 GCF_038502225.1 Cherax quadricarinatus
CCTCAGACTGAACCTAATTACCCCCCAACCTTCCCTTCCCTTCCCTATCCCATCCTTCACATTCCCCCTTTTTGCCCCCTTTCCCCACCTCCCAACCCCCTCCTCTTTTCCCCTGTCCCGTTTGTGGCCTTTGGGGTCCTCCCCTCTGGCATTATGGTTTCTAGGTGTGGGGAGGCATGCTGGGGTTCATCCCACTCTTTGGGGTCCCTTGGGGGTGGTGTGGTTTGCCATGGAATCTGAATTGTCTGAAAGTGCCCTGCTCCCTTCCTGGATTTCCGAGAAGTGGGCGGAGTGCCCTTCAGATAATGGGTTTATCTCCAGAAGCTGCCTGTTGGTTCTGGGAGGTGGCAGCTGAAGGAGGTATGCTTTGTGGTAGGTTTCCGACTGCCTTTTCTTTTGTCTGCTGAGGTTGCTTTGTAGATGTGAAGCTGCTATCCTGGAGTGCTGGTTTACTGGCATGAAGGGTAGGGTATGGCATGGGTTCCACGCTGCATCTTCACTGCCAGTGGGCTCGAGGCCCTCTTGGATGAGGGGATGAGCTTCCGACCCTTCCATGCCTCCTAGTGACTGTCCCTCTTTTTTTCTTTCCTTCTTTCTTAAAATAACAAGAAAGGAGATAACACAGAAGAAGCACCTTCATTATGGAGTCTTTGCTTGATGAAACCCTTCTTCCTCCGAGGCCCCTTTCTGATCTCAAACCCTGTTCTGACCCGGCTTCATTATTTGACCATTGGACCTTTCTCAAGACTTCTTGTACCCCTGTACCTTCTGCCAGTGACACTCCATCACCTGCTTCAGGTGCTGAAGTGCCACCCATTTCTGCTCGTGTACCTGCTTCTTGCATGCCTTTAACACTGTGTCCAGCTTCCTCGAATACAGTGCGACAGTTTTCAGATCGCCCACCTCCCTCAGGTCAAACCACCTGCAGTACTACTCCTAAACTTTCAAGACAACCTACTGATGACAATTCTTCGATGTCTGCTCAAAAACGACTCACGTGACACTCACTATCTTGGTGTACTGGGTTTACAAGTATGCAATGGACTAAATTCTTTCCCTTACAAACAACGTCTCAAACTGATTATCTTTCTGATCATTGAATTGGTAAAACTCTTTTACGGTACGTTGGCCTAAATATATCCTTCCATGCTCTTCAAAGCAGTGTGCGTGTTGTAACAGTACAGAATTCAGAACAAGCTCATGCTCTCTCCCATATAACTTCCATAAATAACATAACAGTCACCGTTCGTAAGCATGCAACTCTGAATTCTTGCAGGGGTACCGTCTTACCGCGTACCATTGTACAGAGTGATTTTTAGTCTTGCGGCGATGATATTTTAGAACAGTTAGCCCTTCAGGACCTTCTGGTTCTTAAGGTAGTTACATATATTCTGTCTGCTCTTGGGCGGATGTGCTTTTCTATTAACATCGCCTCCTTAACCTTTGACTGCCATGAACTTCTGTCCTCTGTCTATATTGCAGGCCATCACCTAGAGGTCTGTAAAGTGATCCCCACTCCTCAATGGTGTCATAATTGCTGGCATTTTGGACACCCTGCTAAATACTGCAGATCTGCAGTGGAATGCCCAGTCGGCAGTGCAGCAGATCATTCCAATACATCTTGTAGTCATTTCCCTTCTTGTCTCAATTGCAATGAATCTCATCCTTCTTTTTCACGCCGTTGCCAAGTCCATCGTAATGAATGAGAGATTCGTTATCTTAAGGAGCGTGAGTGCCTTACACTATGGCTCTCTCTCAGCTCCACCTTCAGGGAAAACTTCCTCGTGTCCCTTATGCTCGAGTAGCCTGGAGACCTCCAACCTTGACGGTCCTCCCACCTCCCACTCCCTCTGCAACCATGTCTTTCGGGGGTTGCCCGTTTCTAATTCTTTTGTGGTTTTATCCTCTGAAACTCCTACCTCCACACCTCTTCCTTTCCCTATTTCTTCATCTCGCTCGCTCACTTCTCAGTCTACAAGACCTCACAGACCTACACTTTCTTCACGTCTATCACCTGTAAAGTTGAATCTATCGTCTACCTCAGGGCCTAGTTCTCACCCCCTTTCCAACTCTTACACGAAAGGTGGAGGTTCACCCCCACCCCTCATTTAGTCTCTTTTTCTCCTGTTTACCCCCCAGTCTTCTTCCACAGTTACCTTCCAATCTCCTTCCTTTCCTGCTACACTGCAGCACTCTTCTGCCAACCCATCCCTCCAGGTTCATACTCCCCGCCCCCACTCAGACCTCTTTGGTTGCCTCCATTGTTACTCTGACCTCTACTTGCTCTATGTCTCCTGTCTCTGACATCACGGTATCGTCAGCTTCCTTAACCGCTGAGATGTTAGACGCTGTCTCCAGCTATATTGTGGAGACGACACCCTCGATGGACACCAACACGCCTCCCTCTACCCCTTCTTTTTCATGACCTTCGCAACAGTCTTTTTCCCCCACAGCATTCTAATTCCTCCTTGCTTACATGTTTACCATTGCCCCCACATGTTGACTTTACTGATCCAAAAGCCCATAGGTTTTATAGTTCCTTATTGTTACCATTTTTATTTCTGTAAATAATGTCTTATTTACAATGGAATATTTGTGGCCTCAGGGGCAATCAGGGAGAACTCCAAGTGTTGCTCTCCCAGTTGTCTGCAGTATGTGTTGGGTTACAAGAGCTTAAAATTCATT
This sequence comes from Cherax quadricarinatus, assembly GCF_038502225.1. Classification (NCBI taxonomy): domain Eukaryota; kingdom Metazoa; phylum Arthropoda; class Malacostraca; order Decapoda; family Parastacidae; genus Cherax; species Cherax quadricarinatus. The sequence continues at coordinate 2,686 of NW_027198413.1, forward strand.
CTGCTGTCATTTGCCCCATCTCAGGCTATGTGCTGTTACAGTCTTTCAATCCTTTTCCTGATGAATCATTTAATGAAAGCGCACTTCTTATGCCCGTTGATATACAGTATCAACAAGTTTTTGTTTGTTCTCTGCTGCGTTATATAGCAACTCGTATTTATTTAAACAGATGGTATACAGTTTGCTCTCTCTATATTTCTCCCTCCTGTGCATTCTGTATTTCAGATACAGTGGACCCTCGCCTTACGAACGCATCACGTTACGTTAAATCTGCCATACGAAGCATTTGAATGCAAAAAATTTTGCCTCGCCTCACCCATCTTTTTGGGTGATTTTAGCGCTCGCCATCATCTTGGGGAGGGTCCCACTGTGACGCTCATGGTGATCAATTGGAGACTCCGCTCACTTCTCATCCTCTTCATGTTTTAAATACGGGTAGTCCTTCCCATTTTGACTCTTGCAATCAGTCTCCTGTTCTTCGTCAATTGCACTTGATTTTGCTTGGTCTGTTCTTCCAGATTTACATGAATGATCACTTTCCTATTCTTCTTACTTTTTCTACATATGCCTGACTGCTTCGTAGCCCTCGTTGGCAATTTGTACGACTGGACTGGTACTTATACTCTCATCTTACCACTTGTTGTGAGGACCTCCTCTCGTTCTCTACTGATGAACTGACACATCAATTTTCGACCCTAGTTTTAACTGTGGCGACACGTTCTGTCCCCCAAACCTCAGGTAGGCATTCTCAGACATGTATACCATTGTCTCCTGCATGCGCCCGTGCAGTGCGTTTGAAACATGCCTCGGAGCGTCTGTTGGATTTTAAGTGGGCAAGGGCAGGTGCTTGCCGCGTCATACGCGACGCTAAAAGCACTTGTTGGCGAGACTTCGTGCCTACCATTACCTCGTCTTGCCCTGTGTTTGATTTGGAAAAAGGTGCGGAAGTTAAGCGGCAAGTACACTCTGGGTTGCGGAAGTTAAATGGCAAGTACACTCTGGGTTGCTGGAGTTAATGTCGCAGAACCTCTAGAAGTTGCCATGGAAATCGGGAACTATCTTGTCCGTATCTCCCAAGGGCTTAACCTTTGTCCCTCATTTCTTGCGACTAAGCCTGCAAGGAACAATTGCCCTTAGATTTCTCCTCTGACGAAATGGAGCAGTGTAACGTGACTTTTAGTGTCCTAGACTTAGAGTCCACGCTTTAAATTTGCCGGCGGTCGGCAACAGGACCTGATAATATCAATATCGGTATGCTAAAACAGCTCCATTCTACGGCGCTTCCAGTTCTTTTACGTATTTTCAATCTTATTTGGGACCGAGGGGTTCTCCCTCAACAATGGAAATCTGCTATTGTACTAACTTTTCGCAAGCTGGGCAGCTCAGGGTTTGATACCTCCCACTATCGTTATATTTCCTTGACCAATGTAGTCTGCAAGGTGATGAAACAATTAGTAAATAGACATCTGATGTGGTTCTTGGAGACTCTCAATAGTCTTTCCGATCACCAATATGTCTTTTGCAAGGGCCGCTCTGCTTTAGACCCCTTGCTCGCTCCACTTAGATACGTATATTCGGAATGCCTTTGCTAACAAACACTCCATCCTAGTGGTCTCTTTTGATCTACAGAAGGCATATGACACCACTTGGAGGTATAGCATTATCGCCCAAGTCCACTCTTTAGGCCTCGGCGGTAATCTACCAGACTTCCTTTCTGCTTTCTTATCCGACAGACATTTTCGGGTCCAAGATGAAGGGGTCCCACAAGGCTGTGTCCTTAGCTCTATTCTTTTTCTCTTGGCTATAAATGACCTACTTTCTGTTCTTCCTTCGCATATTTGGTTGTCACTTTATGTGGATGATTTCACTATAGCTTACTCAGGCGCTGACCGTCGTCTAGTAACAGCCTCCCTTCAGGATGATTGACCGCGTTTCCCATTGGACCACTTCTCATGGCTTTAAATTTTCTAGCACAATAACCCGTTTAATTACCTTCACCAGACGTCCGCTTATCCCAGATACTCCATCGTACTTAAATGGTTCACGTATTCCGGAATGTGATATGGTCAAGTTTCTTGGCCTGCTCTTTGATCGCCTGTTGACATGAAAACCTCATAGTTCTTCTTTAAAGGTAACTTGCCACGGCCCCCTGAATCTCCTTAAAGTTCTCGCGCATCATTCACGGGGAGCAGATCGTCGCACTCTCCTCCGTTTGCATTCCACTCTAGTCTTGTTCAAGCTGGATTATGGTTACCAAGTCTATTCTGCGGCCTCTCCCGCAACTCTTTCTAAGTTAGATCTCATTAATCATCAAGGTCTCCGCTTATGCCTTGGTGCCTTTCGTTCATCCCCTGTTGAAAGCCTCTATGCAAAGGCGAATGTTCCTTCCTTACCTGATGGCCGTGATGCTCATTGTCTTCGTTATTTTTTCTTCGTTTATAATCTTCGTGTTCCTTCTACATATAGGTTAGTCTCAGACATTAGTAGGAACCCACTGTTTGTTCGACGCCCCTGCCTACTCAGACCGCTTTCTCTTCGTCGTCACTCCGGTCTTTTCTCCAGTTGCCCCCCTTGTACGTTCATTTAGCGTCTGCCTTTTCCCATCTCCCTTGGGAAGTCCCAACGTTCCGTGTCTGTTCTCCCCACTACTGTGCGCCAAAGCTTTCTTACCTATGCCTGCTACTTGCTCTTTTTCCGGAGCACTTCCGGTCACATCCTCATGCCATTGCTGTTTATGCAGATGATCTAAATCTTCTGATGGTGTTGGGTTCGCGGCAGTATTTCCTGATGAAGTTGTCCGAGGCTACTTGTTAGACTCTGCTAGTATTTTTACTGCTGAGTTATATGCCAGCCTCATAGCACTTTTTCGCGTTACATATATCTCTTTCGACGTTTGTGATCATTTCGGATTCCCTCAGTGCTTTACAAACCATTAAACAACTTGATTCGCCTCGTTCATTAGTCCTTCGCATTCATCAATGGTTGCGCCGTGTGGCAAACAAAAATAAAGATGTCGTTTTCTGCTGGGTCCCTGGACACGGTGTGCAGGGTAATGAGCGAGAAGATGCCGCTGCTGCGCGATCAACGGTGCATGATCTTTCGGTTTCTTATAGAGGCATTCCGTTCAGAGACTTTTCCAGTCATCTCGGCCCGTTTCTGCAGACGTTGGCTACAACGGTGGTCGGGCATGCACTGTAACAAATTGCGCTCTAGTAAACCGCAATTAGGTTTGTGGCCATCTTACCACTGTTGCCGTTCTCGGGAGATTGCACTCTTCCAGCTCCGCATTGGTCATACACGCCTTACCTATGGGAATCTCATGGATAGACGCCCTATTCCTCTCTGTGAGGTTTATCGGGTCCCTATTTCGGTTCTTCACTTCTCTATTGCCTGGTTTACCAGCGGGCTCACAGAATTTACCTCCAAGGACACCGCCGCCGCCCTACCACTCTTGCTTCATCTTCTCTACTTGCAGGCGACCCCTCCTTTGACTCCCAGTCCCTTTTTGACGTTTTGTCAGCAACTGCCTTATTATGCTAACTCTGACACATTGCCCTTAGCATCCTTTCGGTCCCTTGTCTTCCCTCATCTCTGATCCCCTCTCCACCTAGCTGTTTATAACCTCCGCACTATTTGCTGCCCTGCAGTGCTGTTTGACCCTTGTCGGTCTAGCGCTTTCTTTGATTATAATAATAAAAGAATGTAAAAAAAGTAGATCTACATTCGGAGCACTACGCGAGCGAACGTAGATCTACATTTGGACAATTTAAGGGTTAACACTCAGTGTGTGCAGTATTAAAATAATCTGGGACCACTTAGCTTGTGGGAGCACCAGTTCAATTGAGCGCTAGTTAGAGCAAACAGCGTGGCAAACACCAGGGATTCAGTGATGTCATGTCTTATTAACACTCCTCTTTTAAGAGGAAAGTGATGCTGACCCTGAGCTTTGAGGTGGATGTGGCTACAAGTGGTCCAGGAAATATAAAAAACCTTGATAATAACCCATGTGCAGCATTTGTGCAACATCCTTTCAATTTTGATACGACTGGTAGTGTCATCCTGCCAGAATGTCCTATAACCTATGCCCTAAGATAAACAACTCTGGAACGTGTAATGTGTTTGGCAGGTTGGGTGGCTGGCTGGCTGGCTGAATGGGTGGGTGGCTGATTGACTTTGGCTGTCTCTATCTCCATCTGCCTGTCTGTATCTCTCTCTCTGTCTATTTTTGTCTGTCAATTTCTGTCTGTCTATTTCTGTCTGTATTTAATTAAGAACATAAGAAATGAGGAACACTGCAGCATGCTTGTTGGCCCATACTAGGCAGGTCCTTCACAATCCATCCCACTAACAAAATATTTGCCCAACCCAATTTTCAGTGCTACCCAAGAAATAAGCTTTGATAATTCTATTTGCTCATGTGCAAGTCCCACTCAAATCCAGCCTCTCTCACCCATGTATTTATCCAACGTAAATTTGAGACTACCCAAGGTTTTAGCTTCGATAACCCTACTAGATAGACCATTCCACTCATCCATTACCCTATTATGAAACCAGAATTTTCCTATATTGTTTCTAAATCTAAACTTATCTAATTTGAATCCATTATTGCAGGTTCTCTCTTGGAGAGATATCCTCAAGATCTTATTTATATCCCCTTTGTTAACCCCTTTCAGGGTCCAGAGGCCAAATTTCAAAGGGTGCACCAGTGTCCAAGAATTTTCAAAAAATAATTTTGTTATTTTTTCCTATGAAATTGTAGAGAATCTTTTTCTGAAGGTAATAAAACAAAAAGTACGAAATTTGATGGAAAATTGACGAAATTATGCTCTCATGAATTTTGATGTGTCAACGATATTTATGCATTGGTGATTTTGCGGACTTTGACTCCCATTTTAGGCCAATTACATTATTCCAGTCGACCAATTTCTTAGCTATTTCACTAGTATTACTTCTATTCTATCGATTGAGCACAAGAAATTGCCAAGTCAACTGTTTCAACTACAAAATAAAGTGATCGGAAATTGGTAATTTGGCCAATTTAATGCAAAATTCAAAATACTCCAATTTCAAAATAAGGTCCAGAATAAACAACGCAGGCATTCCTGGCACTAAACTAACATTTCCTCTGTTCATTAGTTACGTTTTGAGGCTTTACTAATGAATTCCATTTTTATTTTTTATTCACATAATGAATTTTTATTCAAACCAAAAAATAGATTTACTGTTATGCAATATTGTAATGTATAAATAATATCAGCACATTTGTGAACGTATATTAGACCCACGAGCAGGCATGTATTAGACGTGTGAGTATCATGTGGGAGTTCGATACGTGGATTAGGTAAGAAATACTCACGTAGGCTGTTATTACGTATAATTGCGATATGTGGAGAGAGCCCGCAGCCGTTACCTTGCCTCCTTGGTCACACCCGTAATACTGACTAGCCGGCTGCCCAGTACCCAGTGAGTGGGTCTTTTGAAATAGTGTCAGTTCAGCGCAATATGAAAGACCGTGACTCAAGCAGAGACGGTTGGTCGTTGAGTCAACGGACACTGGTTACTGGTAACTGGTTACTACTACTGAGACTGGTAACTACTACTACTGAGAGTTCACGTTGTTGATCTCCTTGATATGCGAGACTTCAGGAATCTTACTAAGTGGTCACAATATGAGGAACTGATTCGTTCTTTCCTTGTCCCAGTAAAAACAGCTGATCCATATGTTGTTCTTAGGGAACTAGTGAATGCTACACCCATGAGTAATGAATCGTTGAGTGCATTTGCTGTTAGATTAGACAAACTTTTATCATCATTTATCAATGCTGTCCAATCATCATCTTTTCTCCCTGAAGAGGCTAAACCATTTACAGAATCACTTGCTAAAATAGCAGCTTTTGGAGCAATCAAAGAACTAATGCCGCCTGCTTCTGTGTGTGCTTATGAGGCTCATCCTCCAACTGTAACGATGGAACCACTTACAGCCTTAAATCATGTACGTTCCTTGTGCCCCCAGGGTACTTTCCCTTGTATTAAAAGTAATGTCACACATATGCCTCAGTCTGCACCACCTCTTGTTTGCGCCACAGAGACAAAGCGTGGTCGTCAACCATCTCAGAGATCACCAAGAACCAGTGTACAGAGTCGTTATACACCTCGTAGTATTCATAGTACATTCAGTAACCATAGTCGGCGGAATTGTTACAACTGTGGTTTCCGTGGCCATATTGCAATTAATTGTCCTGATAGTTACCCTAAGAGACGTCGTACTGATGATGAGTACTCAGATCTTCCCTACTGTACTTATCATAGAATACATGGACATGACACATCTGAGTGCAATGCTCTCTATAACCTTCAGTACTCTAGGTCTTTCCGTGGTCGTTCCAACCGCAGAACCCGTAGAGGAAACAGATCTCGTGGTTTTCAAAATAACCAGAACCAGGCTCATTCTTCCAATTCGGGGGAATTCGAGCGCCCCAGTCAAACCGTCCCTTGGTGACAGTAGGTGATAATGAGTACACCATCCCCGTTCACAACTCCTTTGAAGCCTTAAGCAGTCTCGTGAATGACAATCCTGCTGATGATGTTGCTTCACATGTCTCTGACATAGATGATTTTGGGGATGGAGAAGAACAAGTCTTTTCTGATGCCAATCCACCTTTTTGTTTGCACATAACTTCCAATGCAACCATAGGCCCTATAGTGCAAGCATCTGTTTATAATGCGCCCGTTCATTTGTTCATGGACTCTGGTGCGCAAGTCAATATTATTAGGTCTAGTTTGTTTAAGGATAAGAAGTTACGACATGTCCTTCTCGTAGAACCGACTCCCGTGTCCTCCCTTAGTGGAGTATCTGGTTCTCACATGCGTGTCCGAGGTCGGACTTCCCTAACCTTTTCTATCCAAGGTAGAGACTTCACTGCTTCCTTCCTTGTTGTCGACCAGATTACTTTCCCTGGTGACCTTCTACTGGGATTTGCTTCCATGCGAGACTTACGCATTGTGCTCGACCCTTATCGATGGCATGCACAAATTGATGACTTAATCGTTCCATTCTGGGGTTACCAGCTTGGATCCGAAATCTGTTATACTGCTGCAGAGTATGATGTACGGATTAAGTCCTTACAAGCTAATGCTTTCTCCAGTAGCGTACCCAAGCGGTCAGGCACTGGTAATTCTGTCACTCCCATCAGTGGAGACCTCATCCACTTCTCTGGATCAATCTGTTCCACCAGTTGAGGAGAAAGACTTAGCTCCCACTGACTTCCCAGATGAAGTCAAGCGTTTGTTGACTCTGTTGAACAAACGTCGTAAAGCCATTGCCTTACCAGGTGAGAAGATGGGTATAACGAACTTATTGTCCCATCGTATTCCACTTGAACCTGGTACTAGACCTATCTACATACCTGCGTACAGAATGCCTCATTCACAAGTTGCTGTCGCAGAAGAATTGATCAATCAAATGCTTGATGATGGAGTTATTGCACCTAGCAATTCACCTTGGAATGCACCCTTGATCCTAGTACCTAAGAAGGATGGTACTTGGCGCCCAGTGATTGACTTTAGGAAGTTAAATGCGAAAACTATTCCAGATCGCTTCCCACTTCCTGTACTGGGTGATCTTTTACGTAACATCGGAGATAACAAAGTCTTTTCAACCCTGGATTTGTTACAAGGGTTTTGGCAAGTCCCTCTTCACGAGGACAGCCAAGAGCTAACTGCATTCTCCACTCCTACAGGTCATTATCACTTCCTCCGTATGGCGTTTGGATTACGATCCTCCCCTATCACGTTCTCAAGGCTCATGACTAATATCTTTAGAGGTCTCATAGGTAATGCACTTATGGTGTACTTAGATGACGTAATCGTCATGTCTAAAGACGTGGATACACACTTGAAAAGACTTGATGTAGTACTTGGTAAGCTTGAAGAAGCCAATTTAAAGATCAAACTGTCTAAATGTCAATTTTTCAGATCAGAAATTAAGTTTCTTGGTCACGTAGTCACTCCTAGAGGGGTTACGACTGACCAAAGTAAAGTAACTGCAGTACTAAATTTTCCAACTCCCAAAACTGCTGATGCCGTAAGATCCTTTGTGGGCTTAGCAGGTTTTTATAGATCTTTCATTGCCAATTTTTCTTCCATAGCTGCTCCTCTAACTGAGTTGCTTAAGAAAGATGCTCCTTTTGTTTGGACCTTCCGTCAAGAAAGAGCATTCCAAACTCTAAAAGAAAAGCTAACATCTGCTCCAATTTTGAAATTTCCAGATTTTTCTAAGCCCTTCTATCTGACAACTGATGCTAGTTCAATTGGCATAGGTGCCGTACTAGCTCAGAAGACCGATGGCAAGTACAACGCAGTTGCATTTGCTAGCCGAGTCCTTACGAAGGCTGAACGTAATTATACAGTAACTGAGCAAGAAGCTTTAGCAATAGTATGGTCTTTAAAGCACTTCCGAGACATTATTTATCAGTACTCTGTTCATGTCTTGACAGACCATGCTCCACTGATACCTTTATTCCAGAACAAACAACCTACTGGAAGGTTAGCCAGATGGACCTTGACTATCCAAGAGTTCAATCCCACCGCTGCCACCATTTATCATGTGGGGTTCGAACACGTGGATAGGGTAAAGAAATACTCACGTAGGCTGGTAGTACGTATAATTAACGGATAAGTGTGGGAAGCGCCAAACAGCCGACCTGCCTCCTTGCTCCTCTCGTAAGACTGACCCACAGTACCCATATGTGAGGGGGTGTTTGAAATACTGCTGTGGTCAGCACAATATGAATACAGACAGTGATTCACGCAGAGACGGTTGGTAGTGAGTCATCTACTGGTACACTGGTTACTGGTAACTGGTTACTACTACTGAGATCGTGAGCAGTCTGTCTTTGTTGATGCTTGAGTGAACACTAACCTGCGTGCTCATTCAAACGTTTCACTATTAACTCATTGTGTTTAGTGCTTGTACGACTGTGAAATAAGCTACCAAGGGCCCAAAGAAACCTGCTAGTGGTACCCCTGTGGTAAAGAAAGTGAGAAACACCATAGACATGAAGAAAAATATGAGTGGTGTGAGACTTGTTGAGTTTGCCAGGATGTACGGCAAAAACAAGTCAACCATCACTTCTATCTTGGCAAAGAAAGAACAAATCAAGGAAGCTGATGTTGCAAAAGGTGTTGATATGCTAACCAAAAATAGACCACAGACAGTCAATCAGGTCGAGTTGTTGTTGCTGGTGTGGATCAAAGATAAAGAGATGGCAGGTGATAGCATTTCGGAGACGATTATTTGTGAAAAGGCAAGGAAGTTGCATGCCGACCTGGTAAAGAAAACTCCTGGAACCAGTGAATTTAAGGCCAGCAAAGGCTGGTTTGAAAGATTTAAGAAGTGTAGTGGTATACACAATGTTGTAAGGCATGGTGAGGCAGCCAGTTCAGACAAACGGGCAGCTGAGAAGTTTGTGCAAGAGTTTAAGTGGTACGTAGACACTTAAAAATTCAAACCCCAACAAGTGCTCAATTGTGACGAAACAGGCCTGTTTTGGAAGAAAATGCCAAAGAGGGCCTACATCACACAGGAGGAAAAGGCACTGCCAGGACACAAGCCTATGAAAGACAGGCTAACTCTCTTGTTCTGTGCTAACTCTAGTGGTGATTTTAAAGTGAAGCCTTTACTTGTGTATAATCAGAACATCCCAGTGTGTTTAAGAAAAACAATGTCATTAAGAACAAGTTGTGTGTCTTGTGGAAAGCAAATAATAAAACATGGGTCACAAGGCAAATTTTCAAACAGTGGGTCCATGAAGTGTTTGGCCCCAGTGTGAGAAAATACCTCCTAGACAATAATTTGCCACTTAAGTGTCACCTGTTAACCCGTAAACGGTCCAAGCAGATTTACGTTCACATGCGTAGTGCTCCAAAAGTAGATCTACGTTTTTTTTACATATTTTCAAATATAACAAAAAAAAAAGTAGATCTAAGTTTTTTTTACACATTTTCAAATGTAAAAAAAAAAAGATCTACTTTTTTTACATACTTTCAAATGTTGAAAAAACATATGTACGTTTGGACCGTTTACGGGTTAATGGACAATGCTCCTGCACATTCTCCATTGTCTAGGGACTACAGTTTCATCACAGTGAAGTTCTTGCCTCCTAACACCACTCCTCTCCTCCAGCCCATGGACCAGCAGGTCATTTCTAACTTCAAAAATCTCTACACAAAAGCAGTGTTTGAAGAGTGCTTTGAAGTGACCACAGACACTAAGTTGACCCATAAGAGAGTTCTGGAGGAATCACTTCAATATCTACAGCTACATAAGCCTTATAGGTAAACCATACCACGGGCACGATTTGAACCCACGGTCAGAGCCTCAAAACTCCAGACCGTTGCATTAGCCACTGAACCAGCTAGCCACAATCTTATTGTGGCTAGCTGGTCCAGTGGCTAACGCGACGGTCTGGAGTTTTGAGACTCTCTGACTGCGGGTTCAAATCCCGCCCGTGGTATGGTTTGTTTGCAATCGTGTCATTACGATTTCGTGAGTCTTATAGGTAAAGCTTGGGAGGGAGTGACTTCCAGGACTTTGACCTCTGCTTGGAGACAATTGTGGCCAGACTGTGCCCAAAAAGAGGGATTTTGAAGGGTTTGAGGCTGGCCCTGACCCTGCTAACCCTCTGTCTGTTGTGGACTCTATTGTGGCATTGGGGAACACCCTGGGGCTGGAGGTGAGTGGAGAGGATGGAAGAGTTGGTGGACGACCACAGGGAAGAGCTAACCACTGAAGAGCTGGAAGAGCTTCATCTGGAACAGCATCAGACCACAGCTCAAACTTGCTTCAGAGGAGGAAGAGGGAGCGATTAAGGACATGTGTGCAAAGTGGAATGAGTTGCAAACTTTTGTTGAAAAAGTCACCCTGACCAAGCTGAAACAAGCCATCTCTGCAACAAGTTTATTGACAGAACCATGTCCCACTTCAGAGAAATGTTAGAGAGGCACCAGAAACAGAGGACTGTGGACAGTTATTTTGTGAGACAGGGGTCCAGTGACTGGTCCTAGTGGCATTAGAAGACAGAGAAGGGAAGTAACCCCACAGAAGACTTTGATACCTAAAGTTCTTATGGAGGGGGATTCCCCTTCCAAACACTAACCCCAACTCCCTCTCTCCTCCTCCCTATCTTCTAGTTGCCATCACCAATCCTCAATAAAGGTAAGTAAAAGTTATTTTATATGTTTATTTAAATTTATTACTAATTGTACTAGTATGTAATGTATGTTTGTTGTATGTAAAACTATAATGTAATCTCTATAAAATGTATTTTTTTGTGAAATTTTTTGGGTTTATGGAATGGATTAATTGTATTTCCATTATTTCTTATGTGAAATATTGGTTCGACTTTAGAACATTTCAACTTTAGAACTAGCTCCTGGAACTGATTAAGTTCGAAACTGGAGGGTCTTTTGATGGCATGTTTAGCCTTGATGAATTAAATCCTGCATTACATTAATCTCATGTCTTCAAATTCAATCATACTGTTTCTTTACAAAATTTATCTACTTACACTCAAGAATGTAAAAAAGTTATCTAAAATGTACAATGTGTATTTCAAGGGGTATTACCCCTGCAGATTCAGTGCTTTCCCCTAAATGTAATAATAGTATAATAATAATAATAATAATATAATAAGAATAAATTGTGAAACGTAGATGCAGTGCCACATTTCACAAATTCGGAAGTTTTTTTTTTTTATACTGTGAGTGTTAATTTTGGTTACTGCACAGTCCAAGAAAGGTACCCCGGTACTGCATAACCTTCATCTCCTGTACTTGATTGCAAGTAATAATAATAATAATAATAATAATAATAATAATACGCATCTCTATTTCTACAAGTACATGTACAAGGTATACAAGCTTACCTGACATCAATGACATACTACTACATGGAAAGCTGCTTGTTATGTAGAGCATTTTGGGCAAATTAGGTCAGTTTGGTCGCAAGATTATACCCACACCAGTCGACTAACATCCAGGTACCCATTTTATACTGATGGGTGAATATGGACAGCAGGTGTTTTATGGAAACACGTCCTAATGTTATCCAGGGGATTCAAACTCTGGACCTCAGTGTGTGAGCTGAGTGAGCTAGCAATCACGCTACGGGACACCCTGGAATAGTGCAGAGTGCAGCATGAGTTTGCAATGTAGTTTAATATCAGCACTGACGATTTGAAGCAAATAAGAAAGAGGCATTCACAAGCCATCACAAGAAAATTAATATCCTGGTTCCTTAACAAACACTTGGATAATACCTGCTCTTAGTCCCTTATACTGAGGCTTACCATTTCCTAACATTACACATTTATTTGTTATGCAGAAATGCTATACTTTTCTTTTTGTCAAGTTTAATAAAATTTACTAGGTTCATAGTACAGTAGTACCTCGGTTGTTGAACAGCTCCCAACAAGAACAATTTGGTATTCGAATGCTTGTTTGGTAAAACGCTTGGTAGTCCACAGTTTGCTCGGCACTCAACCAAACAAATATGACCTGCTACCAAGAAATACATAAATAACGTATTTCTTGTGTACCAAGAAATACGTCGGTGAGTATAGTGATTATGCAGAGGCTAATGGTTTTTATTCCCCAAGAGGTGTTCAGTTGTGATGAGACAGGTTTATTTTGGAAAAAAATGCCAAACAGAACCTATATCACTCAAAAGGAGAAGTCATTGCCAGGACACAAGCCAATTAAGGGAGGAAGAAATAAATCTTTTTTTATCCAATTTCAATGAAATTTTTACTGTGGTTTAAGCAGCATTTGAAACTTGCACACTATGTTTGTAGTGACGTTTTGCCTTAAAAGATAGAAAAAATAAATAGTGCCCTATTCTATAGGGCATAAAACTCTAATGTTTACAAAATTAGTAAGATGTACAATGTTCTAGTTGACATCAGATGAAAGATAAAGGTCTAAATAATTCTGTGACTGCCCACGTTAGAGTGAAATGTCAGTAAGTTGCATAAAAATGGTGAATTTTTTTTTAAGGATTTTTTTGGGGAAAAAAATAAAAACAACACGGTAAAAAATATCGAAAATATCTGCTGAAAGGATGTAGAACCATCATTCCTCAATGACGTGCGCAAAAATCATGACAATCCATCAAGCAGTTTTCGAAAAGTGTGGCTATAAAGGTCACATTATTCCTGAGTAAAAGACGTACACTGTATTACATTTTCTGTAAAACTCTACGGTCACGGCATGCCAAATGTCAAGACACAGCGCTCCTCTGCACTTGTCGGCAGCCTGTAGGCGACTGAGTAGCCTACAGTAGCCACAGAGAAGATGCCATGTAGTGTATTTGGAATGAAACAATCATAAAAATCATAATTTTTGGAGTAAAAAAAAAAGCCATGAATTGGCATCATATCCTCTTGATGAGAGCAAGAACAAAAAAAATTACATTTTTGGAAAAAGATACTTAGAAGTATGAGAGAAACAAGTTGATTGCATCAACATGTTGCCAGAATTATGCACTATTTTCAGTAAGAAAACATTTTTTTCCAATTTTTTTTTTCTTTCCAGGAAAACCATCTTACCCCCCCCCTGAAGGACAGACTTATTTTGTTGTGTGGGAATGCAGGTGGTGATTTAACCCTTTCACTGTCACTTCCATAATATTACTGCTCCCGTAATAATACGCCAAAATTCTAGCGGCTTCCAGTCTTATGGGAGATAGCTGGTAGGCCTACGTATGAGAGAATGGGTCTGAGTGGTCAGTGTGCGCAATATAAAGAAAAAATCCTGCAACACAGTGCATGAGAAAAAAAACTTGGACCGTGTTTTTGGTTTCAAATAGCGTCTTTGCGGTGTATTTTCATATGGTATTTATGGTTGTATTCTCGTTTGCTTGGTCTGATTTGATAGAATGGAGGATATTTTACAGAAATAGATATGATTCTGAAATAGGTAAGTGGGCAGTTTCTTGTACTCAGTCAATAGAAGAAATGGAGTTCTAGTGAAATAGCTACAATTTAAGTCAACTGGAACATTGGAATTGACTGACAATAGGGCTCAAAGTGGGCGAAATCTCCGATATGTAAATATTGTCGAGACCGTTAACTTCGCAAAAGCATAATTCCGTAAGTTTTCCATCAGATTTCATACTTTTGGTGTCATTACCATCGAGAAAATATTCTCTATCATTTCGTAAGATTTTTTTTTTTGGGCCCTGAGAGTGAGTTCAGGATCGGGGTTCTCGACTCTCAAAGAGTTAGCACCCCTCCTTCAAAGCACAACTAATGCCTCATTATTTGCACATGTGTCCTTTAACTTAACAGATAAAAGTTGTTAGCTATACCTGCTCAACTAAAAAAGGTAAAAAACAAATAATCAAAAAATACTTTATAAATTTTTATTATTGACAAAATTCACACTATTTACAGGCTTCATAGGAATCTAAGGTAAAGATAAAGCTAATAACACATTTCAAGTCTGCTAAGAAACTGTTGGGCAGGATAAGAATATAAAGAGAGTTAATTGCACAGAAAACTGGTTTGCCTCTGTAAACTAATGTGAATATCTTTGAAAACATTGCCATAAGAAAAGTAAAGAGGTTGCTTATCATCTTTTTACCCCATTGATGGTTCATTCTGGCAGCACTTTACACTGCAGCACCAACTTGTCTGGTGCGTTTTTTTTTTCTAGCTATTCTTTATCTTGTTTCTTTTGTTCCACATTCCACATTCTCTCAGTTTTAGGCGTAGGATAAGAGATTTGGGCAGACATGCACTGCTGTGGTTTCCTTAAAGGGACATCATACTCCAAGCTGTTCTCTAGTTAGTGTTCACTTTCCTTTGAACTGCTGCTTGCCTTTTTCTACCCAATTTAACATACCTCCAGATTTGATTAGGTTAATGTATGCTAGCTCATATTTATATAGTATTATTAACTGACAATAAAATAGAAACTGAAGGCTTAGCACTTGGCAGCACAGGGTGTGGTACTCCTCTAGATCATTCATTTTCTCCCAAAAGCTAAAAGAAAGTTGGGTTGCCTACTCAGTGCACCATGAGAATCTGGGTGAAAAATAAGCATCAAGTATAGCCACGTTTGTATAAATTACACACTGACGGCAGAAAGGATGTCTTTTCACTGAGGCGTCAGGCCACTGCTATGCATGTCTATCCAAAAGTCATATAGTACACATTGTGCCAAGCATTCCTGCTTTTTGTGTTTGTAAGTGGTAACTGCCTCATGTGTGATTACCAAACTATTCATGTCACAGGGTAACATACTAGAGTAAGGTAGAAAGAGTATGTAGTGCATTATCAGAAAACTGTTAAAATATAAAAATATACAGTGTATAAAAAAGATAAATACATTTATACAGGGGGTAAAGCAAGGAGCAAGATAAAGCATATAAACGAGGATACAATATGTATTATGTTTATGGGGAGGTGCTAAATATGCAAGGAAATAAAGTAACTCCATGGTAGTAATTTGAGAGCTACATAACAAGTACATGTATAAGAGAGGTGGGTAGGAAAACAAGTTGAAATTTGATAAATAAGAGTAGATATAGATAGAACGTGAAGTAAATTTGTGTGATAATGTATTACAGTAAAACCTTGATTTAAGAGATTTTGATTTAACTAGAAGATTTTGGAATTAATAGACAAAATCTGGTAAGCAGACAAACTCTGTAAACTGCAAAGTCAATTATTTCCAGAACTGTCTGTTATTTTGATAATCTGCTGTTTAAATTGATTCAGAATCGGTGGATATCTGTCGTTTCCAGAAATGTTCATTGTTATGATAATGGAAAAACAATTTCATTTATTGAGATCTGAAGGACAATTGGCATTACCTGACACCCCTCATTTCCCTATTAATTGCTAAGGTCAGGTTTCATTAACAATAGTGCTGAAATATTCAAAAGTGTGTTACTGGAAGAAATATGGATGTTATAATGGCATTACAAATGTAGCATGAAGAAAATACATGAATACATAATGATATACGTATACACCAATGATAAAATATGAAAAGGTAATTATGGAGGATACATTTAATACTTCATGGGGTAATACTAAACCTGTAGTGAAGAGGCCATACAGCATCTAGAGGACTGAAAGTAACCAGATTATATCCAAGGATGTGAATGGTATCTCCTATTCCTTCATTCAAGAGCCCTTCACTGACATCAAGGCATACACCATTTAAAGAGGGAGAATTATAAACACTGGTGGCCTGTACATGTACATAAGAGGTGTATGGGTTTCAGTGAATATACACCAAAAGGTGGCTCTAATTCCTGTCTAAGGGATTCAAATTTCTTTACTGGTGGTGAACGGGTTACACGCAGCTTTAATGCTCCTCATGTAGACAACAGGTTTTAAATCTCACAAACCAACCTAACCAACAGTACATGCTTGTGATGTACAGAAAAATTATTAACAAAAGAACAAGGGAGGCAGCAGTACATATTGTATATACAAGTACTAAACCCTTATGGGTTTAGTGCTTGTTTTTTATAATTTACATGTGGGAAGCAAGATAAAAAGTAGGCCACCTTTGCTCATTGTCAGCTTTACTAGCCTTCACCTTGTATAAAGTGAGTGTGAGGGTAAATGAAGGGATGATGAAGCCAGGCATGCTGGGGTGAAGGGAAGAGTAAGCTAGGCATGCTGAGGTGAAGTGAAGAGGCGGCTAGGTATGCTGGGGTGAAGGGAAAATGAGACTAGGCATGCCATGGTGAATGGAAGAAAAGGATAGTTATTTTGTGGTTTGTTGGCTAAAAAATGAGAAAGAAACTTGGAATGTGATTGTGAAGGTGAGTCAGTAAGTAGATGAGCTTGGAATAAGAAAAATGTTTAAGTAAGGAAGGGAATATAGGTAGGTATTGAAGACAAAGCCAGTGCTGTAAGACCCTTGTGAATTTAGCACTTAGTTATTATTATACAGCCTCTCCTCACTTAATACTTTCACTGCTGGTGCCATAGTACTACGGCTTACGAGCCAGTGTTGGTGCTGTAGTACTACGTCAAAATTCTAGCGGCTTCAAATCTAGCAGGAGAAAGCTGGTAGGCCTACATGTGAGAGAATGGGTCTTCGTGGTCAGTGTGCACAGTATAAAAAAAATCTGGGAGCCAGTGGTGCAGTGTGGGAATGCCATTTCAGTAGTCATTGTTCAGCATGCCTAGCGATAAGAAATATCTGACTCCCCGGCGAATTTGGGACTCTTCTCTTCCCAGGTGATAGTTCGAACACAGATGGAAGTGTCAGTGAAGATGAATTTCATGATTTTGAGGAGTTTCTGACTGAAAACAATGCTCAGGATACCAGATACAGATAGTGAAAAGGGATGGCAACTTGGGCGGTGGAGAAGGCAGAGTGGGTGTTAGAAAAAGCAGCTTGGATGGTGGGGAAGACAGCGTGTATAGTGGGGAAGATGGTGTGTAAGTTTATTCAGGTATACACGAATACAGTTACTTAGGTTATCATATATAGTAGCATGTGTAGAGAACCTAGGATGGGTGTGGGGAAGACAGCATGAGTGGTGGGGA
This sequence comes from Cherax quadricarinatus, assembly GCF_038502225.1. Taxonomy (NCBI): domain Eukaryota; kingdom Metazoa; phylum Arthropoda; class Malacostraca; order Decapoda; family Parastacidae; genus Cherax; species Cherax quadricarinatus. The sequence continues at coordinate 20,259 of NW_027198413.1, forward strand.
AAGCAGTGTGGATGGTGGGGATGATGGCGTGTGGGTAGGGAAGGCAGCATGGGTGGTTGGGAAGACCGCATGTAAGTTTATTCAGGTATACATGAATACATGCACTGGCCAGGGAGGTATACCATCTTTTAGGAGTGAAGAAGAGCAGAATGTAAGTGTGGGGGAGGTACGTGAGGCATTACGTAGAATGAAAGGGGGTAAAGCAGCTGGAACTGATGGGATCATGACAGCGCCATTATTTGATCATCAATTAATTTGTATTAGTCCCTTTTATATTGTCTCCTTTATTTTAGCTTAAAAAAAAAAAAAAAACTACCTTAGCTCATTATTTTACATTTGTTAAATAATTCAGGTGCTATTTTTTAGCTTTAGAATATTTACTTTGTTTTATACTTAATTCTAACTATAGATTCACTACAAATCTTATGATTACAAGCATTGATCCTGATACCAACCTCTTATTGAATGACTTAAATTAATCAAACAGTAACTGTAATTACTACACAGCAGAACAATCAAAGGCACTTCTCAGAGCCAACAAAAACATAACTGTCTTTAACTACAATATCAGATCCTTTAGCAAGCATTACGATGACCTCATAGCATTACTAAATTCCTTGCATGCCAATATGTCCATCATTACACTAACTGAAACCTGGCTAAAGCCTGATACTACAGATGTCTATGCCATTCCTGGTTACACAGCCATACACAACTGTAGGACAGATCAACAAGGGGGTGGCACAGCTATGTACTACTCAGACCAACTAGAATGTATCACTAATACTTGCACAAGGGATGAACATGGGGAATATATAATAGCTAAATTCAAATCCAAATACCTACAAAAACCTCTCACAGTGATAAACATCTACAGAGTTCCACAGTCAAACATTAGCCAATTTAGTCAAAACCTAGGAAGTATGATAACTGATGCACGCATGAACAAAGATCACTTACTACTCTCAGGTGACTTCAATATAAATCTCCTGCAAGACCAGGACCCACACGTTACTGAATTCACAAACACAATGAGTAACTGCATGTTGCTACCAACAGTAACAAAACCTACAAGAGTTACGGAGACTAGTGTTTCCCTACTTGACCACATCTGGACCAACACCATATCCCCTTTAAAATCAGGCATAATTACAGATAATACCACAGACCACTACCCTACTTTCCTCATAACAACTCTTGGTACCCCAAGACACTACTAAAGTCACCTTCAGACTTCACAATGAGGCAGCCATTAATAACTTCACAACAGCAGTAACAAACATTGACTGGCACACTGATAGAAATCTATACAGATATTGACGAATTTATTTATTTATTTATTTCCAATTTGAGCACACATACAGAGGTACAAAAAAAATACAGATAAGAGCAGCATGCCAAAGCCACTTATACTATGCATAGCATTACGGGCTGGCTTAAAATTAACTTAAGATTAACTAAGCAATGATGAAATCAGTGATAAAACATTAATGTAAACAGATAACTATAAAGCACAAGTGAGTATTACAAAGACAGGTCATATGGTTGCATTCAGTTAGGTAGTGATTCTGTTAGGTAGTGTATTTAAAAAATAATAAAGTTAGATTGGGTTTTAGGTTTAACATTTATGTGATATAATTATGAGGAACATTTAAGATATACAATTTATAAGGTTCAGTTATTCAGTATTTATTTGGTTTTGGGTGAGTAAGTGATCTTTGAGAAGAGACTTGAATTTATAAACAGGTAGTGTTTCTTTTATATTTACAGGTAATGAATTCCAGATTTTAGGGCCTTTTATGTGCATTGAGTTTTTGCATAGTGTGAGATGGACACGAGGAACATCAAAGAGTGATCTGTAGTCATGTGTTCTGTTGAGGTTGGCAAGGAGATGTTTGAGGGGAGGGTTAATATCAGAGTTAAGTGTTCTATGTATGTAATAGGTGCAATAACAAGTATGGATGTTTTGTATAGTGAGTAGGTTGAGTGTATTGAATATTTGTGAAGTGTGCTGCCTGTAGTGAGAATTTGTTATCATTCTAACTGCAGCCTTTTGTTGGGTAACAGTCTGAGATGGTTAATTGTTGTTGAGCCCCATGCATTGAGGGCTGACTGTGGAACATAGTACCGTATCTTCGATAGTATGCCTACAGTCTTGGAAATTTTCTTAGAAATTTGATGTATAATGTATTAATAATTTTCTAAAAAAGACCCAATACCTCTATAACAAGCACTGCCCTAAAAAAACTAAACAAATGACAGCTAAGAGACTGAACAGTCCCTGGCTAACACCCAGCATTCTCAAATCCATAAATACAAAACACCGATATGAAAAACAGTACAGAATGGGTCACATAACCAGAGACCAAACAAAACGTTACTCGTCAATCCTAACCAGCCTGATAAGAAGGGCAAAAAAATTGTATTATGAGAACAGATTATCCAACTTACGAGGTGATATAAAAAAGACCTGGAAAACCCTATCAGAAATTCTGGGAACAAAAAAGATATCACGAAATAGCGAAATAAAATTAGCAAAATCAGATGAACCCCAACTCCCACCAACAGAAACAGCAAACAGACTCAATGATTTCTTCTCCACTATAGGACAAAACCTTGCCAATAAAATCCCAAGCTCAGATACCCCACCAAATGACTACCTCACTGGCAACTACCCGAACACACTGTTCCTAGCTCCGACTAACCCATACGAAGTCTCCCTTATTATCAACACACTAAAAAACAAGGCAGGAGATTTAAATACCTTACCACCCTTTATATACAAAAAAGTGTCACAAGTGCTATCACCAATCATTGCAACACTCTTTAACAAATCCATTGAATCCTCCACCTTCCCTACAGTTCTCAAAATAGCAAGGGTCACCCCGATCCATAAAGGAGGAGACCAAACAGAGTTGAATAACTATAGGCCAATATCCAACTTACACCCTCTCTCAAAAATCTTCGAAAAATTAATTCATAAACGAATCTACTCCTACCTCATCTCCCAAAACATACTCAACCCCTGCCAATTTGGATTCAGGCCTAATAAAAATACTAATGATGCTATTATACACATGCTAGAACATATATACACTGCAATAGAGAAAAAAGAAGTCCCACTGGGGATCTTCATTGACTTACGTAAAGCTTTTGATACAGTTGACCATGACTTGCTCCACGTAAAATTGTCACACTATGGTATAAGAGGGCACTCCCTCAACTACCTCAAGTCATACCTCAGCAACAGAAGCCAATATGTGTACGCAAATGGGGCAAACTCTTCTGCACAACCAATTACAGTTGGTGTCCCACAGGGAAGTGTCCTTGGCCCTCTTCTCTTTCTCCTATACATAAATGACCTACCAAATGCTTCGCAATTACTCAAACCCACACTATTTGCAGATGACACTACATACGTCTTCTCTCACCCGAGCCCAGTCACGCTAGCCAATACTGTAAATACCGAATTACAGAAAATATCTACCTGGATGAGGACTAACAAACTTACACTAAACATTGACAAAACCTACTTCATTCAGTTTGGTAACAGAGCTACAGATGTCCCTCTTAACATAATGATAAACGGATCACCTATCACAAAGCTAACAGAGGGAAAATTCTTAGGAATCCACCTTGATAATAGACTCAAATTTCATACACATATACAACAAATTTCTAAGAAAATTTCCAAGACTGTAGGCATACTATCGAAGATACGGTACTATGTTCCACAGTCAGCCCTCCTGGCCCTATATCACTCTCTTATTTACCCCTATCTCACCTATGGAATTTGTGCATGGGGCTCAACAACAATTAACCATCTCAGACCACTAATTACCCAACAAAAGGCTGCAGTTAGAATGATAACAAATTCTCACTACAGGCAGCACACTCCACCAATATTCAATACACTCAACCTACTCACCATACAAAACATCCATACTTATTACTGCACCTATTACATACATAGAACACTTAACTCTGATATTAACCCTCCCCTCAAACATCTCCTTGCCAACCTCAACAGAACACATGACCATAACACAAGGCACAGATCACTCTTTGATGTTCCTCGTGTCCATCTCACGCTATGCAAAAACTCAATGCACATAAAAGGCCCTAAAATCTGGAATTCATTACCTGTAAATATAAAAGAAACACTACCTGTTTATAAATTCAAGTCTCTTCTCAAAGATCACTTACTCACCCAAAACCAAATAAATACTGAATAACTGAACCTTATAAATTGTATATCTTAAATGTTTCTCACAATTATATCACATAAATGTTAAACCTAAAACCCAATCTAACTTTATTATTTTTTAAATACACTACCTAACAGAATACTCCATTCGACTGAATGTACAGCAATGCATGCAACCATATGACCTGTCTTTGTAATACTCACTTGTGCTTTATAGTTATCTGTTTACAATAATGTTTTATCACTGATTTCATCATTGCTTAGTTAATCTTAAGTTAATTTTAAGCCAGCCCGTAATGCTATGCATATAAGTGGCTTTGGCATGCTGCTCTTACCTGTATTTTTTTGTACCTCTGTATGTATGCTCAAATTACTTGGGGAGTTGACGTGTCAGCGGATGGATTTATGAAGGATGAGGTTAATCATAGAATTGATGAAGGAAAAAAGGTGAGTGGTGCGTTGAGGTATATGTGGAGACAAAAAACGTTATCTATGGAGGCAAAGAAGGGAATGTATGAAAGTATAGTAGTACCAACACTCTTATATGGGTGTGAAGCTTGGGTTGTGAATGCAGCAGCGAGGAGACGGTTGGAGGCAGTGGAGATGTCCTGTCTAAGGGCAATGTGTGGTGTAAATATTATGCAGAAAATTCGGAGTGTGGAAATTAGGAGAAGGTGTGGAGTTAATAAAAGTATTAGTCAGAGGGCTGAAGAGGGGTTGTTGAGGTGGTTTGGTCATTTAGAGAGAATGGATCAAAGTAGAATGACATGGAGAGCGTATAAATCTGTAGGGGAAGGAAGGCGGGGTAGGGGTCGTCCTCGAAAAGGTTGGAAGACAAGGGTAAAGGAGGTTTTGGACTTCCAGCAAGCGTGCGTGAGCGTGTTCGATAAGATTGAATGGAGACGAATGGTATTTGGGACCTGACGATCTGTTGGAGTGTGAGCAGGGTAATATTTAGTGAAGGAATTCAGGGAAACCGGTTATTTTTAAATAGCCGGACTCGAGTCCTGGAAATGGGAAGTACAATGCCTGCACTCTAAAGGAGGGGTTTGGGATATTGGCAGTTTGGAGGGATATGTTGTGTATCTTTATACGTATATGCTTCTAAACTGTTGTATTCTGAGCACCTCTGCAAAAACAGTGATTATGTGTGAGTGAGGTGAAAGTGTTGAATGATGATGAAAGTATTTTCTTTTTGGGGATTTTCTTTGTTTTTGGGTCACCCTGCCTCGGTGGGAGACGGCCGACTTGTATATATATATATATATATATATATATATATATATATATATATATATATATATATATATATATATATATATATATATATATATATATATATATATATGCAAGGAATTCGCAAGAGCAGGCGAAATATACACAAACACTGATCTCTGGCTGAAGGAGACTCGAACCTACGAACCTTAGGACAAGGTACGCAGTGCTTTACCAATCTACCCACACTGGACCAATACCTTGGCGTGTAGCTTGTATACAGTGGACCCCCGCATAGCGAACTTAATCCGTGCAAGAGGGCTGGTCGTTATGCGAAATGTTCGCTATGCGAATTAATTTTCCCCATAAGAAATAATGGAAATAAAATTAATCCGTGCAAGACACCCAAAAGTATGAAAAAAAAAATTTTTTTTACCACAAAAAAATGTTAATTTTAGTACACACAAACTGAAAAAGGCATGCACAATTACATGACACTTACTTTTATTGAAGATCTGGTGATGATTGATGGGATGGGAGGAGGGGAGAGAGAGTGTTAGTGTTTAGAAGGGGAATCCCCTTCCATTAGGACTTGAGGTAGCAAGTCCTTTTCTGGGGTTACTTCCCTTCTTCTTTTAATGCCACTAGGACCAGCTTCAGAGTCACTGGACTTCTTTCGCACAACATATCTGTCCATAGTGGCCTGTACCTCTCGTTCCTTTATGATTTGTCTAAAGTGGTTCACAACAGTGTCATTGTAACAGTCACCAGCACGGCTTGCAATAGCTGTGTGAGGGTGATTTTCATCAAAAAAGGTTTGCACTTCAAGCCATTTTGCACACATTTCCTTAATCTTTGAAGTAGGCAATTCCTTCAATTTCTCTCTCCCCTCCTTTGAACCAGTTTCCCCAGGTCTGGCCTCTTGCTCTTGAAGTTGATCTATCAGCTCATCAGTGGTTAGTTCTTCATTGTCCTCCTCCACCAACTCTTCCACATCCTCCCCACTAACCTCCAACCCCAAGGACTTCCCCAATTCCACAATTGATTCCTCAACTGGTATACTACTCCTCTCAGGGTTAGCCTCAAACCCTTCAAAATCCCTTTTGTCTACACATTCTGGCCACAGTTTCTTCCAAGCAGAGTTCAAGGTTCTCTTAGTCACTCCCTCCCAAGCCTTACCTATAAGGTTTACACAATTGAGGATATTAAAGTGATCCTTCCAAAACTCTTTTAGAGTCAATCGAGTGTCTGTGGTCACTTCAAAGCACTTTTGAAACAGAGCTTTTGTGTACAGTTTCTTGAAGTTGGAAATGACCTGCTGGTCCATGGGCTGCAGGAGAGGAGTGGTATTAGGAGGCAAAAACTTCACCTTAATGAAGCTCATGTCCCCATAAAGTCGCTCTGCCACGTCTGTAGGATGACCAGGGGCATTGTCTAACACCAGGAGGCACTTAAGGTCTAATTTCTTTTCAGTTAGGTAATCTTTCACATTGGGGGCAAATGCATGGTGTAACCAGTTATAGAAAAATTCCCTAGTGACCCATGCCTTACTGTTTGCCCTCCACAGCACACACAAATTATCCTTGAGGACATTCTTTTGCCTGAACGCTCTGGGAGTTTCAGAGTGATACACTAATAAAGGCTTAACTTTGCAATCACCACTAGCATTGGCACACATCAACAAAGTAAGCCTGTCTTTCATAGGCTTATGTCCTGGGAGTGCCTTTTCCTCCTGAGTAATGTAGGTCCTGCTTGGCATTTTCTTCCAGAACAGGCCTGTTTCATCACAATTAAACACTTGTTCAGGTTCCAGTCCTTCAGTTTCTATGTACTCCTTGAATTCATGCACATATTTTTCAGCCGCTTTGTGGTCCGAACTGGCAGCCTCACCATGCCGTATCACACTATGGATGCCACTACGCTTCTTAAATCTCTCAAACCAACCTTTGCTGGCCTTAAATTCACTCACATCATCACTAGTTGCAGGCATTTTTTTAATTAAATCGTCATGCAACTTCCTAGCCTTTTCACATATGATCGCTTGAGAGACGCTATCTCCTGCTAGCTGTTTTTCATTTATCCACACCAATAAGAGTCTCTCAACATCTTCCATCACTTGCGATCTTTGTTTCGAAAACACAGTTAAACCTTTGGCAACAACAGCTTCCTTGATTGCCGTTTTCTTGCCCACAATAGAAGCGATGGTTGATTTTGGTTTCTTGTACAACCTGACCAGGTCGGTGATACGTACTCCACTTTCATACTTATCAATGATCTCTTTCTTCATTTCAATGGGTATTCTTACCCTTTGAGGTGTAGGGTTGGCACTAGAAGCTTTCTTGGGGCCCATGGTCACTTATTTTCCACAAACAGCACCGAAAACACTGTAATAATACGAAATATTCCGAGTGTATGCTTGAATGTTACCGCGGAGGCTGGCTGGTAAACAATGGGACGGGCGGCACATGTGAGGCTGGCTGAGGGCGCACATTGGACGCGTCTCGGACGAAGTTCGCTGAGCGGGTTTTTGTCCACTATGCGGGGCAAAATTTTAGCGAACAAAGCGTTCGCTATGCGGATTGTTCGCTATGCAAGGCGTTCGCTATGCGGGGGTCCACTGTATATAGCAATAGAACCAGGCATCAAAAAACAATAAAAAAGTACAATACACACATAGTGCACTCATTACTTACCTTAAAATATTTAAGTCTTAATCTAGGGTGAGATGAGTAGTATTTATTGTAAGAAATCAAGTGTGGTATGTATGGTAGTCAGCCAGGCTACCATACCAGGCCACCCCACCCACACATACTATTCTATTATATTATATTTAAGCATCCCAGAGCGATAAAATGTATATACAGTTCACTCATTACTTACCTTAAAATATAGGGTGAGATGAGTAGTATTTAAAATATCAAGTAGTGGTATGTATGGTAGTCAGCATGAGATACGAATAGTCAGCCAGAGAGAGAAAGAATGAGTGCATGAGAGAGGACAGGCGCAGAGTTATGTAAACAAACCAGGCGAAGGTAAGTTTTGTAAACAGTGTACACGTCTGGTTTGTGTACAAGTTACATTGTGTACAGGTTGTCTCTACATTGATACGGTAGAATAAATAAAGAAGAACACTCCCATTCTCATGTAACATCATTTTGAGAAGAAATGATGCTCTGAGTGAAGGCAATGGAAGTAAGTCACTCTGACTTTTTTGGGTTATCCTAGGTTCTCTACACATATGTTGTTATGTATTTATGTTATGTATCGTGTTTATTATATAATTTTGAAAAAAATATCACGGATGGATTAATGAAAATGTGTATATTAACGTAATATACAACATTTAATGATACACCGAGCTCAGACAGCGTAAACAAACAAACTGAACAGGTTGTGGACGATCACTCGGTCAGGCGAAATAGACGGTATTAATACGTGTCCAGTTTTAGTTCATTCATGTACATTTGTAAGAGTTTGTGAAACTTTTACCTTATAATATTTTTTTATTATTATTATAATTAAATCACGAAACAAATACTCTTACACTGTGTACAAGTTAGTACAGAATTATAGCTATAAAGTGAAGGCATACGAAAGGAATATTTTTCTACAGTTATCCCTAGTAACAGGTGACGGGCTAGAGAAAACGTAATTCTTCCGACACTTCTACAAACCGTTTGGTAAACATCTCATATATATTTGTATAAATTTTTATACTGTGGGTGCATGTATCATGTTTGTGTGTTACATAATGTGTTTCTTATATAATTTTGAAAAAAATATCATAGATAGATTAAGGGAAATGTCTATATTAACGTAATATGCGACATTAATGCGCCCAAGAGATTATTATTATTACTATTATTATTACTATTATTATTATTATTATTATTATTATTATTATTATTATTATTATTATTATTATTATTGCATCAAGAGTAGAGAGACTCTTAGTGATTTTAATGTGTACCTACATGCCAGCACAGTGTGTAAGTTTATTTAGGTACAGGTGTACACAAGTTTAATTATCAAGTACAATACATATAAAATATACAATAACTTTAAAACACTTGAAATTTTGGAAAGTTTCCAGACATAATAAGGAGATGTGCTCAGGGAGAATGTAAACAAACTCGGTGGGCCGCTGTGACCGTATTAGAAAGACAGGTGGGGGGAGCCGTATAGCGAGTTTTGGTCATAATTTGGAATGTCCGTATTAGCGGAACGACCCCCGCATAACGATGGCATCACATAGCGATTTTTCGCATACCGCTTACTTTAATTGCAAAATTTTTGCCTCACATACCGATTAAAAACCCGCTTACCGATTTTCGTCCGAGACGCGTCCAATGTGCCCTCAGCCAGCGCTCACATGTTCCGCCCGTGGCATTGTTTACCAGCCAGCCTCCGCGGTAACATCCAAGCATACAATCGGAATATTTCGTATTATTACAGTGTTTTCGGTGCTTTTTCTGGAAAATAAGTGACCATGGGCCCCAAGAAAGCTTCTAGTGCCAACCCTACAGCAATAAGGGTGAGAATTACAATAGAGATGAAGAAAAAGATCATTGATAAGTATGAAAGTGGAGTGCATGTCTCCGAGCTGGCCAGGTTGTATAATAAACCCCAATCAACCATCGCTACTATTGGTGGTACAGCTGCTGCTGCTGCTGCACTGTCAGCTGCTGCTGCTGCTGTAGCACCGTTGTTGGTGTGGCTTATTGAGAATACCAAGAAACAATTAACCCCAGAGGATTTGCCACCCAGGATAACCCAAAAAAGTCAGTGTCATCGAAGACTGTCTAACTTATTTCCATTGGGGTCCTTAATCTTATCTCCCAGGATGCAACCCACACAAGTCGACTAACACCCAGGTGAACAGGGAAAAATGCCTGGAACTAGTGCTCATATTGGTGAATTTAAAGCCAGCAAAGGTTGGTTTGAGAGATTTAAGAATCGTAGTGGCATACACAGTGTGATAAGGCCTGTTCTGGAAGAAAATGCCAAACAGGACCTACAGTACTCAGGAGGAAAAGGCACTCCCAGGACACAGTGTCTCATCAGTCATTGCTGCATCTTCAATAAAGGTAAGTGTCATTTATTCTTCATTTAGTAGACTAGTACATGCACAATATATACTGTGCATGTACTACTCTACTATTGTGCATGTATCCTTCTCTTTGTGTGTGGGAAAATGTATATTTCATGTGGTAAAATTTTTTTTTTCATACTTTTGGGTGTCTTGCACGGATTAATTTTATTTCCATTATTTCTTATGGGGAAAATTCATTCACATAACGATTATTTCGCATAACAATTACCCCTCTTGCACGGATTAAAATCGTTAACCGGGGGTCCACTGTATATATATATATATATATATATATATATATATATATATATATATATATTATATATTATATATATATATATATATATATATATATACATTGGACCCCTGCCTTACGATCAGCTCACAACTCGACCAATTATGTAAGTGTATTTTTGTAAGTGCTTTTGTACGTGTATTTTTCGTGGTCTGACACGGACTAATCTAATTCACAATATTCCTTATGGGAACAAATTCGGTCTATAACGGCATCCGAACAGACCACTGGAATGAAATAATATCGTAAGGCGGGGGTCCACTGTATATATACAGTGGACCCCCTGCCTTACAATATTAATCGTTCCTGAGAGCTCATCGTAAGCCGAAATTATCATAAGGCAAATTAATTTTCCCCATAAGAAATAATGGAAATCAAATTAATATGTGCAAGACACCCCAAAGTATGAAAAAAAAATTTACCACATGAAATATTAATTTTAATACACACAAACTGAAGAAGACATGCACAGTTACTACTCTGCTAAGAATAGAATACATGACACTTATCTTTATTGAAGATCTGGTGATGATTGATGGGATGGGAGGAGGGGAGAGTGTGGAAGTTGTTATTGTTTAGAAGGGAAATCCCCTTCCATTAGGACTTAAGGTATCAAGTCCTTTTCCGGGGTTACTTCCCTTCTTCTTTTAATGCCGCCAGGACCAGCTTGAGAGTCACTGGACCTCTGTCACACAACAAATCTGTCCATAGAGTTCTGTACCTCCCACTCCTTTAAGACTTTCCTAAAATGGGCCATAACATTGTCATTGTACAGGTTGCCAACACGGCTTGCAGTAGCTGTATCAGGGTGATTTTCATCCACAGGGATGGCACTAGAAGCTTTCTTGGGGTCCATGGTGACTTATTTTGCAGTTACAAGCACTAAAAACACTGGGATAATGTGAAATGTACCGAATGCATGCGTAGATGCAACCGCACTGGCTGGCTTTTAAACACTGGCACTGAGGCCACATATGGGACGCGTCCCAGACGAATCACATACGGCAAGATTTTTATCATGAGGCGAGGCAAAATTTTTGCGTTCAAATGCTTCGTATGGCGGATTTAACATAAGACGATGCGTTCGTAAGGCGGGGGTCCACTATATATATATATACAGTGGACCCCCGGTTAATGATATTTTTTCACTCCAGAAGTATGTTCAGGTGCCAGTACTGACCGAATTTGTTCCCATAAGAAATATTGTGAAGTAGATTAGTCCATTTCAGACCCCCAAACATACACGTACAAACGCACTTACATAAATACACTTACATAATTGGTCGCATTCGGAGGTAATCGTTATGCGGGGGTCCACTGTACATACGTGTATATATATATTTATTATGCATTATATTGGTCTCACAGGCCTCAAAAGTTACTTGAAAAAATGAAATATTAGAAACGAAAAGAAAAATAGAATAGTAGAAATCATATTACCGAGTGAGCAGCAGTCGGTGATGTTGCTATAAGTGGTTCACTTTGTCAACTTCATGCCTCTATATTTCGGTAAGTAGTGATCGCAAAATTTTTTTTCTTTTAAAACAATCAGAAAAATATTTTTAGGATTTTGGTAAAAAAAAATTTTTTTTTTTTAATATTTTTCGACAGAGTGGGACTTCAGGATCAGAGCTCTCGACAGTGAAAGGGTTAATGACAAAAGTTCCGTTCCTAAGACCACATCGGTAAACAAATTCGTCACTAAGTGAGGAGCATACTATAATGGTAGTGGGTTTGTGTCAACCATCTTTGATATTGTTTTAATATCACCTTTGCACCATTTATAACATTTCTGGTGCACGTATTTTTAAATGTTTATACATCAATCTACTGCATATTGTAATAAAAAGAATAGAGGAAATCAGCTCTAATATGCATTATTTAGGTATGCATACTGGTCAGAGAGCCCGTCATAAGTTCAAGTAGTCAGTAAGCGAGTACATCGCTAAGTGAGGAGAGGCCGTAATTATAATGAAGACAAAGCAAGGATGAAGATGGGATAGTTAAAGGCTAAAGGAAGAATGGGTATACACCTACCATCCGACTTACGACCTGTTCGACTTACGACCACTCGACTTATGACCGTGTTTTTTATGCCAAATTTCTGGGAAATAGACAACTATTTGTGTTGTACACAGTGTTTATCCTAAACCTTACAGAATAAAATACAGTACTAACAACATAAAAAGTAAAGTAAAACATGAAATACCAAAATAAAACAATAAAATAAAGTCATTACAAAAATGTTTTGTTGATATTCAGTAGTAAAGTTCGACTTACGACCATTTCGACTTATGACCGGTTTCTCGGAACCGAACTCGGTCGTAAGTCGGATGGTAGGTGTACTTATAGTAAAGAATAGTTGAGGGTAATTATGCAAAAGGGAAAAAAGGTACATACAATATATGGAAGTGGATTTATCGTTAAACCATAATTACTGTACAGATGGGTCATGTAAAATACTGACGCTTAAAATTTACAAATACACACTGTGGTATGTAATTACACTATCGAATTTTGCACATAATCAGTACATGAATAACAAAGGTTTGTCTAATAATAATAGGCGAAATGCAACAACGATAAAAAAAAAATTGAAAATACTGAAATGTTAGGAGTGAGAATCATAATTATGATAATGTAGATTAAATGTTAAATACGTACTCAGTGGTGGACACTACAAAATAAAAGATATTCCTCCAGCATGTTTTCTTGTTTAAATTTATTTATGGTATAAATTTCATAATGCAGCTCTGAATAATGGCACTGCATACATATACAGTGGACCCCCGCATAACGATTACCTCCGAATGCGACCAATTATGTAAGTGTATTTAAGTGCGTTTGTACGTGTATGTTTGGGGGTCTGAAATGGACTAATCTACTTCACAATATTTCTTATGGGAACAAATTCGGTCAGTACTGGCACCTGAACATACTTCTGGAGTGAAAAAATATCGTTAACCGGGGGTCCACTGTACTAATATAATGAAAGTTTTTGAACAATTTATTATGTTTTGTAATAAAAATCTTCATCATGGGGAGGTACAGTATGTAAGGCATTGCAAGGCAGAAAAAAGAATAAATGCCCCAAAGGTCAAAATCTGGGTTATCGAGTGAAGTAATTGCTTAATGTTTCATCTGTGGGAAAGTGTAGATACTGTCTTCTGTAAGTTAGTCGTAAAGCCCGTAACAAAATATATTAACTTAAGCTTCATTGCTCCAATCTCTCCTCATGTTTTGTCCTGAGCAGCAGCAGAGAATGTATCTATGGGCTGGGGGTTGGCACTGTTCTGGCCACTGCCCATGACTTGGCCCATCACAGGCATGATACACGATGCTCCCCTCTTTCTACTTTACCACACTGCGTACATCCACTAATTCTGCCATGGTACAGATTTTTGCTGCAGGATGTTAATATTAAGCTTCATTAACCTTAATTAAGTACTCCAGAAGCTTCATTTTGTAGTTGTGTATGGAGATATTTTCTTTTTCTCCATTAATAATGGGAAATTAATGTGACATTTATTAATAAACCTTATTATGTCTTTACATTCTTTTATCTGTATCATTTGAATACCATAGCTTTAAATACAATATTGATACATTTTGAAAACATTTTATTTATTTATTTATTTATTTATTTATTTACAATTTGAGCATACGTACAGAGGTACAAAAAAAATACAGATAAGAGCAGCATGCCAAAGCCCCTTATACTATGCATAGCATTACGGGCTGGCTTAAAATTAACTAAGCAATGATGAAATCAGTGATAATACATTATTGTAAACAGATAACTATAAAGCACAAATGAGTATTACAAAGACAGGTCATATGGTTGCATGCATTGTTGTACATTCAGTCGTATGGAGTATTCTGTTAGGTAGTGTATTTAAAAAAAATAATAAAGTTAGATTGGGTTTTAGGTTTAACATTTATGTGATATAATTAAGCCAATGGCTTTCATTTAAGTTGTTACGTGTGCATGTAATTTGTCTGTCTGTCTTTTTTTTTTTTGTTTTTTTTACTTAGTCAAGAAAAACTTGGGAAATCATGAGTAAAGCATGAATTACCTGAATTTGCAGTCAATATTCCATCTTAAGTTATAATGCCATAGTTCAAGGTACAGTGTAATAACTTTTCCAATTTTAGATAATCAAATTTAGAGTTTTAGTGGAGTAAGGTTCTTTTAATTAACCCTTATGAACAGACCACCAAGATTTTATGCTTAAATCTACTGCGGTTGGAATGTGTAGTCACCACTATGTCTTGTGTTAAGAAATGAGTCTGAATAAGTGGTAAGAGACGAGTCTGAGTAAGTACTGAAGTGAAACTTCAACTATGTTTTTTTCCATGGTTTGAATTTTGAGTTTATTCTTTTTTGCCACACGACACCTCGTATATGTTTTGCAAATGTGTGTTGAATGTAGTATAAACATTTAAATAATGCCAACTGTGGTAAAGGACTCTTGATCCAAGGAATGAGAGCTACCCCTCCATTCCTTGGATACTGATTGCCCACTACTGCTCAAGTGCTATCTAATGCAGGAGGTGTTGTATTATTTACCTTAATAGGTGTATGATATAGAAAACACCAATACAAACATCAGTAAAATAAAAATCAATTAGTTTTAATTAAAATTTTATTCAAGCCAGTTAATTTAAAAGTTTAGGACTAATGACAGTAATCAATATCTATTTTAATAATACTGTAAAACACTAATGAATGGCTATCTTAACCCTTAAACTGTCCAAACATAGATCTACGTTCACTTGTGTAGCGCTTCCAACGTAGATTTACGTTTTATTTTACGTGCCTTCAAATGTAAAATAAAACGTAGATCTACGTTCAGAGTGCTACGCGAGTGAACACAGATCTACGTTTGGACAGTTTAAGGGTTGATCCTGACATCAAAATTAATAAGAATCCTAAACAGTGTTTTGGAACTCAGTCAACACAATGGAGAAGAGGTCGACCTCAATCAAAATGTCACCAACTGGTACAAATGAGAGGGTAGGGTTTGGGTTACTCACTTCATTTCAACACTGACTGTCCAGACACATCACTACCCTGCTACCTACTGATGGAGGTGTAGGGAAAGGGGCATATACAGCACCCCTTTGCCACCCAGGGCAGGAGTACTATGATTATAATTTATTATTACTTTAATTCAACTTATAATTTATATAATACAATTTATATAATACAATTTATTTAATACAATATACATAGTTTATCGGGTATATTTACTGTAAATATTAGCAAGTAAACCTTATTTTATCAAAATACAAACAACCCATTGACTTCCTAATTAGAATACCAGCCAGATGAACATCAGATGTCATAACAGTGATTTATTTAACAAAAAAGGTATGTATGAAAATTGTAATGTATACAATTACCTCAGATCAGCTACTGTATGCTGGTATACATAACATGCTGCATAATCCCATGTGGGTTTAGTGCTTCCCTGTGATTACAATAATAATCAACAATGCCACACAAAGTATTATTATTATATTTATAGGGAAATGCCAAACCCATAGGAGTTATATATAGTGCCTGCCATACAGAATAGAAACATGCCACAAGTCACTTAATTGACTGGAATGTAATTTTATCAGATGCCATGTAAAATGGATTTTTTTATATTTTATTTCAACATAGCATTTCATTAATGATAAAGATTATGTAACCTTTCTTACCCCCTCCTCCTCCTCCCCTCTCCCCCCCCCAAAAAAAATACAAGTAATCAAATCTTGTGAAAAAAAACAAAAATTAAATTTTCAATCATTGACCATGCATACTTATTCCCAAGAAAATAGTACTTGAACCAGTTCTATTTGATATATTTTTGCCTCTTGTCACCATGCTCTAACATATCTGATTTTTCTGATCAATTTTATTTTTTAATTTGCCCTTGTATAATATATACAATAAGCCCTCCATCTGCAAATGTTCAAAAGGCATAGTGCTGCTGGATAACTTCATATTTGAACCTAATTATCTAGGAGCAAAAATAATAATGAGGGATGAGGTAAAAAAAAAAGGTTAGGACCTGACAAATTAAAAGGGAAAATTTAGTACGGGTTTGAAAAATACTAGCAACACACCCATGTCAAGAAATACTTATCCTTTTTCCTGATGAATTAAAAAATACCACCACCTAACTCATACCAAGTTTACAAAAGAAAATGTTATCTGTTAATTCACTGATCAGATAATACACTGCTAAGGACAGAACAATTAGATTTATCGTATAAACAAATATTTTGATGAAAAGTTCAACATTCAAAAGTTCTAGTCACAAAAAATAAAATTCTAACACCTAAAACCGAGGTAAATACAATATATACACAGGTAAATACAGTACAGTATTGTATATATATATTTTTTTACAGACATATTCATCTCTCTTAACTGCCTAGTGTTGTTATCAACAGAGTATGACCCCAAAAAATAACGCCATAGCTCCTTAAAACTCTCTGTTAAAGGCCTTGCTCAATAGGGTGGGGCAACTTGTCTCAATTTCTGCTTAATAATCTGTCTAAATCTCAGTAATATTTATACATTAGGATTAGTTTCCCCAAAATGCATTGCATACTAATGGCTTTCTTTTGTGCCTATCAATGTTTTATTACATGTAAACTACATTATTTGTACTGCATAAAGAAATAAAAATCATACATATTGTATTCACAAAGCATTCCCATTGTGTCCTGGGAATAAGAGAGTTGCCTACCTGCTTGTCTTTTAAGACCACTGAAAACTCAGTAAATGCCCTACTACACTTTTTTATTCTTTTCTAATGGCTCTTTTTCTTTTAGTCAATCCTTGAAAGGAGTCTTGTGAGGATTAGGAAACAACAGGGCACTGCGACAAAATTATTAAACTTGTTTTGGAGACAACTGATGAAGACACTTTGTGTAATGAGCCTTTATTGGGTCAATGTTTTGCTCTGCCATTTGGATCCCACTTAGAGACACAAGTTTAAGCAGTTTGATGTGACCTATCTATCTGCCAGTGGTAGCACAAGCCATGGCAAAAATCATCCACACCTTGGGACAAGATATCACCTGCTTTCTCTGAGCCAAAAAAAATATAGCCAAAATAAGTTTGCATTTGGCATAGGCCTTATGAATGTATGTACAATATGTATCAAGTTGGAATAAAGGGTCTGTGATGGATCAATTCAACTAATAACCAAACTAATGGGAGGGATGGACCATGACAAAATATTCTCACTAGAAGATCACATAAGTGTATTAGTGAGAGATTCATTTGCTACACAGCCAAGCTTCATAATGGCCTTGAAATATAAGGATGGTGAATTGCTTAAATAGCTGGTCAAACCATACAGTAAGCCACACAGAGTATACAGCAGAAGTTTGGCATCTGCATCTAAGCAAGCAAATATTATTAACACATTCTCATCTGACTCTGATAGATACTGCATTTTATTTAAGGTTCAATATTTAGATATAAACATACATTAACTTTCATAATATAAAAAAACAAGTTTCAGTGCTGACTCTATAATCTTTAATGATAAGAGAGGCATATATGTGTATGAGTATGCATAAGGCTAACATGAAAATCTGGTAAAAGTGATATTATTATTGTAAGATACATAAAAATGCATAACACAAGTGGGTCATTAAGCACTGCTTAGTGGTAATAAAGGCTAATTTCTTTACTAATTATGGCTGTAATTTAATGCTGATACAGCTTTGCATTGATACATTTAAATATTGGTACTATACTGGGTGCTGCTA
Organism: Cherax quadricarinatus; assembly: GCF_038502225.1. NCBI lineage: Eukaryota > Metazoa > Arthropoda > Malacostraca > Decapoda > Parastacidae > Cherax > Cherax quadricarinatus. Next base: position 38,847 of record NW_027198413.1, read on the forward strand.
ATTACAAAGAAAATATGTTAATATTACAGTATATGCATATCTTAAAAAAAGGAGCAATTTCTTTTTTATCCAATAATATCTTGATAATATCATCAAATTGTCTGTAAATACAGCAAAATGAAATTATTGCTGAGACAACAGGAAAAGAAATATAACACGAGAGAGAAAAGGAAGAGGCAGATAACAATGAGGGACCTGTTACCTAGTGTATATGGAAAACACATCCATTAAAAAGATTAAGAAAAATTCGATAATAAAAACAGAAGTTCAATTGCTAACTTGAGGGAAATCGGTTGCCAAGATGTTCCTGAACTTCGCACCCATTTTACAAGTTGGATGCTTCAAGTACTGGTAAGCTTTTTCGGTTAAGGCACACTGTAAACAAAAATTGTATTAGAAATTACGATATATCTTACAGTTCTTTCTAAAACAATGCTGTAGTAACTTTAAGAGTATCATGCAAATACTGTACCTTAATGGTGATAAGAGTGAAAGGCACAATGAAGATAGTACTGTAGAACAGCTCTTTAAGCATGTGCTGTTCCACAGGAAGGAAATAATGCATTAAGAAAAACAAATTATGACACCCACTAAAAATAAATAAATTACAGTACAATAATGTCCAGCATACGAGGAGATATTTTAGTGTGTAAGAGGACACCCAAAAGCCAATGGTGAAAAGATTTTTTTTTTTGATGCCTCTTGGTGAGTTGTGGCTGGACAGTATGGATGAAGAAAGCTTAAAGCTGTATTGCAAAAACAGTACTACCTACTTCCACCAGTGGGAAAATTGTAATTGCTGACATGTTTGCAAAGAGAAGGGAAGGTAAGTGGAAATGTCAGGCTATAACATGTCCTCAAGATCATTATTTAAAAATTTAATGTTATGTACACTAAGGCTACATAAAGTATTCTTAAAAACTGGTCAGTCCTACAAAGAGAAAAGTTTGAACTGACTTTTGTTTACCTGGAGTTTACCTGGAGAGTGTTCCGGGGGTCAACGCCCCCGCGGCCCGGTCTGTGACCAGGCCTCCTGGTGGATCAGAGCCTGATCAACCAGGCTGTTGCTGCTAACGCGACGGGCTTGAGTTTTGAGACTCTATGACTGTTGCTGCTGGCTGCACGCAAACCAACGTACGAGCCACAGCCCGGCTGGTCAGGAACCGACTTTAGGTGCTTGTCCAGTGCCAGCTTGAAGACTGCCAGGGGTCTGTTGGTAATCCCCCTTATGTATGCTGGGAGGCAGTTGAACAGTCTCGGGCCCCTGACACTTATTGTATGGTCTCTTAACGTGCTAGTGACACCCCTGCTTTTCATTGGGGGGATGTTGCATCGTCTGCCAAGTCTTTTGCTTTCGTAGTGAGTGATTTTCGTGTGCAAGTTCGGTACTAGTCCCTCTAGGATTTTCCAGGTGTATATAATCATGTATCTCTCCCGCCTGCGTTCCAGGGAATACAGGTTTAGGAACCTCAAGCGCTCCCAGTAATTGAGGTGTTTTATCTCCGTTATGCGCGCCGTGAAGGTTCTCTGTACATTTTCTAGGTCAGCAATTTCACCTGCCTTGAAAGGTGCTGTTAGTGTGCAGCAATATTCCAGCCTAGATAGAACAAGTGACCTGAAGAGTGTCATCATGGGCTTGGCCTCCCTAGTTTTGAAGGTTCTCATTATCCATCCTGTCATTTTTCTAGCAGATGCGATTGATACAATGTTATGGTCCTTGAAGGTGAGATCCTCCGACATGATCACTCCCAGGTCTTTGACGTTGGTGTTTCGCTCTATTTTGTGGCCAGAATTTGTTTTGTACTCTGATGAAGATTTAATTTCCTCGTGTTTACCATATCTGAGTAATTGAAATTTCTCATCGTTGAACTTCATATTGTTTTCTGCAGCCCACTGAAAGATTTGGTTGATGTCCGCCTGGAGCCTTGCAGTGTCTGCAATGGAAGACACTGTCATGCAGATTCGGGTGTCATCTGCAAAGGAAGACACGGTGCTGTGGCTGACATCCTTGTCTATGTCGGATATGAGGATGAGGAACAAGATGGGAGCGAGTACTGTGCCTTGTGGAACAGAGCTTTTCACCGTAGCTGCCTCGGACTTTACTCTGTTGACGACTACTCTCTGTGTTCTGTTAGTGAGGAAATTATAGATCCATCGACCGACTTTTCCTGTTATTCCTTTAGCACGCATTTTGTGCGCTATTACGCCATGGTCACACTTGTCGAAGGCTTTTGCAAAGTCTGTATATATTACATCTGCATTCTTTTTGTCTTCTAGTGCATTTAGGACCTTGTCGTAGTGATCCAATAGTTGAGACAGACAGGAGCGACCTGTTCTAAACCCATGTTGCCCTGGGTTGTGTAACTGATGGGTTTCTAGATGGGTGGTGATCTTGCTTCTTAGGACCCTTTCAAAGATTTTTATGATATGGGATGTTAGTGCTATTGGTCTGTAGTTCTTTGCTGTTGCTTTACTGCCCCCTTTGTGGAGTGGGGCTATGTCTGTTGTTTTTAGTAACTGTGGGACGACCCCCGTGTCCATGCTCCCTCTCCATAGGATGGAAAAGGCTCGTGATAGGGGCTTCTTGCAGTTCTTGATGAACACGGAGTTCCATGAGTCTGGCCCTGGGGCAGAGTGCATGGGCATGTCATTTATCGCCTGTTCGAAGTCATTTGGCGTCAGGATAACATCGGATAGGCTTGTGTTAATCAAATTTTGTGGCTCTCTCATAAAAAATTCATTTTGATCTTCGACTCTCAGTCTGGTTAGCGGCTTGCTAAAAACTGAGTCATATTGGGACTTGAGTAGCTCACTCATTTCCTTGCTGTCATCTGTGTAGGACCCATCTTGTTTAAGTAGGGGCCCAATACTGGACGTTGTTCTCGACTTTGATTTGGCATAGGAGAAGAAATACTTTGGGTTTCTTTCGATTTCATTTATGGCTTTTAGTTCTTCCCGCGATTCCTGACTCCTATAAGATTCCTTTAGCTTAAGTTCGATGCTTGCTATTTCTCTGACCAGTGTCTCCCTACGCATTTCAGATATATTGACCTCTTTTAGCCGCTCTGTTATTCTTTTCCGTCGCCTGTAAAGGGAGCGCCTGTCTCTTTCTATTTTACATCTACTCCTCCTTTTTCTTAGAGGAATAAGCCTTGTGCATACATCGAGTGCCACCAAGTTAATCTGTTCTAGGCATAAGTTGGGGTCTGTGTTGCTTAGTATATCTTCCCAGCTTATATCGGTTAGGACTTGGTTTACTTGGTCCCACTTTATGTTTTTGTTATTGAAGTTGAATTTGGTGAATGCTCCCTCGTGACTAGTCTCATTATGTCGGTCTGGGGCTCCACGCATACATGTCTGAACCTCAATTATGTTGTGATCTGAGTATATTGTTTTTGATATGGTGACATTTCTTATCAGATCATCATTGTTAGTGAAGATGAGGTCTAGTGTATTCTCCAGTCTAGTAGGCTCTATTATTTGCTGGTTTAAATTGAATTTTGTGCAGAGATTTAAAAGCTCGTGTGAGTGTGAGTTTTCATCAGAGCTGCCTCCTGGTGTTATTACTGCAACAATATTATTTGCTATATTCCTCCATTTTAGGTGCCTTAAGTTGAAATCCCCCAGGAGCAAGATGTTGGGTGCAGGAGCTGGAAGATTTTCCAGACAGTGGTCAATTTTTAACAGCTGTTCCTGGAATTGCTGGGATGTTGCATCCGGAGGCTTGTAGACTACCACAATGACTAGGTTTTGGTTCTCGACCTTTACTGCTAAAACTTCCACTACATCATTTGAGGCATTAAGCAGTTCTGTGCAAACAAGTGACTCTGCAATGTACAGGCCAACCCCCCCCTTTTGCCTGTTCACTCTGTCACATCTGTATAGGTTGTTAAAGGATTATGTCATAGTGTAATTAAACCTCATACTCTTTCCTTTAGTTAAACTCCCATATTTATCACCAATGTTGGTTGCTTTTGCCAGTGAACAAGATAACAAATGCAATTTTTTTTTTAAGATACATTACCATTCTGTAAGATTCATTAGTATTCTAAGTTTCGGGTTAATATGTTGTTAGTTTAATATGTTTATTATGCACCCCATACCCATCCTGTGGGCGGTAGTCAAAAGATTACAGAGGTACATAATTGGTCCAGGGACTGGACTCCAAAGTTTTGATAGCTGAGCAAGTTACAGAGGTAATGAACTCACAATTTACAAAGGTAATGAACTCACAATTTACAAAGGTAATGAACTCACAATTTACAAAGGTAATGAACTCCAGGTAAGTCTGGTCACAATCATGACAAGTTACAAAGGTATTTACAGATTACAGAGGTACGTAATGGGTCCAGGGACTGGGCCCCCAAAGTTTTGATAGCTGAACTAGGTACAAAGGTAATGAGCTCACAAGTTACAAAGGTAATGAATTCTGTAGAATGGTTACTTACGTTCATACTTTGGCTACAATCATGAACAAATTATAGAGTAATGAGCAATTCACACTTCCACACCCGGTCACAACTGTAATGAGTTATTGGTGCAAATATTGATTGTTGAGTCACACACACCACACACACACACACACACACACACACACACACACACACACACACACACACACACACACACACACACACACACTTTAGTTTAATATCTTTATGCACCCCATACCCATCCTGTGGGCGGTAGTCAAAAGATTACAAAGGTACATAATGGATCCAGTGACTGGACCCCAAAGTTATGATAGCTGAACTAGTTACAAAGGTAATGAACTCCAGGTAGATCTGGTCACTAATCATGGCAAGTTACAGAGGTAATGAATCAGCTTCACTCCTATACATGGTTACAGTCATGAACAAATTACAAAGTAATGAACCACTGATACGTCCACACCTGGTCACAATTGTAATGTGATGTAATGTAATGTGATGTGATTTTTTGGCCCTAAAATCTGGAACACCCTACCCGAAAATTCTAAAACTGCACACACATTCATCACCTTCAAAACTACCATCAGAAAACATCTTATCTCCCTGATACACCCTGTCAACTAATAATACGAATACCACCTGGTGGTTCACACTTACACTCACTCACCCATTTGACCATAAACAGAAATATCAATCTCAATCTCAAAATAATGAATCTTAACTAGTCATAAGTTGGCCTGTGATACTCCAATACTGAAACTATGTATAGTGCCAAAACAAAAGCATTCACATTGCTAAACTCACAACTAGTATTTAGTCACTTGGCCAAAATACCAACTTACCTCATAATTTTGTAATATTTTAAACTTAAGATTTAATGTAAGTCTGCCCGAAATGCCTAGCCATGCTAGGTGTTCTAGTGGTACACTCTGTAATTATTTTACTACATGTAAACCACACAATAACCAAATTCTGTAAACTCAGCATTGTAATCCTTATAGAGAATAAACTTTGAAAGATATGTGGAAACTAATAGCGAAGTAAGTGTAAAAAATGGGTGAGAGTAAATTAAGCCCAAAATAGTGATTTATTTTACACATTGTCACAGGATATAACATTATAAACAATGCCACTCTTCACACTGGGAGTAAATTTAAAGGCATGGATCAAAATTAATAAACAAAATTTAATTCATAAAGGTCTTGGAACTTACTATTTAGAAAGAAGACTTTGGAGGTAGTTAGTGGAGGTCAAGTTATGCAGCACGAGCCAGGAGGCTGGGAACGTCTATATCAGCGTAGGACACTAAACCTGCACAAAGATTTAATATAAAAATAATTATTATTATTATTATTAAAAGGAAGCGCTAAACCAATATGAAATAATTACCCTGTAAAAGCATTTTCCTCAAAGAATGACACATTGATGCTTCGTTGTTCCTTCTTTGTCCCCTTGGCTTTCACCCCAATGGAAATAAATCAGACATTTTTTGAGTTATCGTAGGTAATCTATACATGTGTTACTATGTATGATAATTCGTTTAACTGTATTTATGTATACCACCTGTATTTAAATAA
>NW_027198414.1:0-44846 GCF_038502225.1 Cherax quadricarinatus
CCCCTTCCTTCCCTTCTTCCGCCTCCACACTTTACCTTTCCAGTCTCTGTACCTAGTTCTTCCCCTCTCTCTGGCTCTATTACAAGTGTGGAGATTCACCCTCCTCCTCGTACTATGCCTTCCACCCCCGTCCCCTCCCAAGTTTCTCCCTCTTCTGTCACCTCCCAGGTTTCTGCCTCTTCTGTCCCCCCCCACACTTCATCTCCAGTCCCTTACACTTTTCCCTCCCCCTCTACTTTGGTACAGTCCATTACTGTCCCAATCTTTACTCACCCTCCTCCTCCTATCTCCAATATGGTCTCCCATACATCTTTGAATTCAGAAACACTTGAAGCCATTTCAGAATATATTGCAGAGACTAAACCTTCAATGGACACTTATTCACTTCCTGTTCCTTCTCTTCCCTCTCCTCCATCTTCACAACCCCATTCTTCGCAACGCTCCGTTCCTTCGCTACTTGAACATCTTCCAATGCCACCACACGTTGACTTTTCTAACCCCTCTAGTCCGTAGGTGCCTTTACCTACAGATTCCTGATATTTTCTTCATCGCCAATCATGGCCTATTTACAGTGGAATATCCGCGGCCTCAGGGGTAATCGGGGTGAGCTTCAGATGTTGCTTTCCAGGTTTTCCCCTGTTGGTGCTTGCTTACAAGAACCAAAATTACACTCGGCTGTTGTCCAACCTATCTCAGGCTATAATTTATTGTATTCTTCGGATCCTTTCTCAGATGGGACCTTTAATGAAAGTGCCCTTCTTCTACGCAATGATATTCCGTACTGTCAACTATTTGTCCATACCTCGCTGCATTACACTGCAGCCCGTATCCACTTGAATAAGTGGTTTACAATATGTTCTTTATATCTCTCTCCTTCTCGAGCATTTTCTATCCCAGACTTTGCCTTTCTTGTTTCATCCTTACCACCCCCACTTCTGTTACTTGGTGATTTTCATGCCCACCATTTCCTCTGGGGGGGGTCTCATTGTGACTCACGTGGCATTCAGTTGGAGGCTTTTCTTGCCTCTCACCCCCTCCATGTTTTAAATACGGGTACTCCCACCCATTTTGATCCTCGTACTCATACTCTCTCTTGCATCGATCTATCAGTCTGCTCTTCCTCCACTGCACTAGACTTCACCTGGTCTGTTCTACCAGACTTACATGACAGCGATCATTTTCCGATCATTCTTACTTCTCCTTCCTATTCACCACCTTTCCGTAGCCCTCGCTGGCAATTTGATCGGGCAAATTGGGATCTTTACTCACACCTCACTGCTTTTAGTGAGGTTCCTTCTTCATCCTCCATTGATGAGCTCCTACACATCTTCTCGACATCAGTTTATACCGCAGCCTCTCATTCTGTACCCCAAACCTCAGGCAGGCATTCTCAGAAGTGCGTGCCTTGGTGGTCTCCTGCTTGTGCTCGTGCAGTACGTTTGAAACGTGCTGCATGGGGCAGGTACCGGTACAATAGAACCGCTGAGAGACTTGTTGATTTTAAGCAGAAGCGTGCGATCGCTCGCCGTGTCATCCGTGAAGCTAAACGCACTTGTTGGCGAGACTATGTTTCCACCATCACCTCTGCTTCTTCTATGAGTGCAGTCTGGAAAAAAGTGAGGAAATTGAGTGGTAAATACTCTCCTGACCCGGCTCCTGTTCTACGGGTCACTGGTGTTGATATAGCAAACCCTCTCGACGTTGCCATTGAACTTGGCACACATCTGGTCCGTATTTCCCGAGGGCTCCATCTATGCCCCTCGTTTCTTTCCTCAAAGTCTGCCAGAGAGTTAGTACCCTTGGACTTTTCTTCTCTCGGAGAAGAACAGTATAATGTGCCTTTTACACTTCAAGAACTGGAGGCAACGCTCTCAGCTTGCCGATCATCGGCAGCTGGGCCTGATGACATTCATATTCGTATGTTACAACATTTACATCGGTCAGCCCTTGTAGTCCTCTTACACCTCTTCAATCTTATTTGGGCACAAGGAGTTCTTCCCCAGCTGTGGAAATCTGCCATTGTTCTCCCTTTCCGCAAACCGGGTACTACAGGACATGATGCCTCCCACTATCGCCCCATCGCTCTTACAAGTGCAGTTTGCAAAGTGATGGAACGCCTCGTAAATCGACGTTTAATGTGGTATTTAGAGACTCACAACAGTCTCTCCGCTAGTCAATATGGCTTTCGTAAGGGTCGTTCTACCATAGACCCCTTACTACGCTTGGATACGTATGTTCGTAATGCCTTTGCGAATAATCACTCAGTTATTGCCATATTTTTTGACCTTGAGAAGGCATATGACACAACTTGGAGGTATAATATTTTGGCCCAGGCCCATTCCTTAGGCCTCCGAGGCAATCTACCATCCTTCCTTAAGAACTTTTTAACTGACAGACATTTCCGTGTTCGAGTCAATAATGTTCTTTCCCCGGACTTCGTCCAAGCTGAAGGTGTCCCTCAGGGATGTGTTCTAAGCACAACACTTTTTCTCCTTGCTATAAATGATTTGGCCTCTGTTCTTCCACCCAATATTTGGTCATCACTCTATGTTGATGACTTCGCTATTGCTTGTGCAGGCGCTGACTGTCACCTTATTGCAGTTTCTCTCCAGCATGCGGTCGACCGTGTTTCCACTTGGGCCACCACACATGGGTTTAAATTTTCAAGTACCAAAACTCACCAAATTACTTTCACTAGACGCTCTGTTATCTCCGATCATCCTTTGTATCTCTATGGCTCCCGTATCCCCGAACGTGATACAGTCAGGTTTCTAGGCCTTCTCTTTGACCGTCGGTTAACCTGGAAACCTCACATTACCTCTCTGAAGGCAACTTGTCACAGCCGGCTAAACCTTCTTAAAACCCTTGCTCATCTTTCCTGGGGAGCTGATCGTCGAACTCTGCTTCGCCTACATTCAGCCCTCGTTTTATCAAAACTCGATTATGGTGACCAGATTTATTCCGCGGCCTCTCCTGCTACTCTCTCTAGCCTTAACTCTATCCATCACCAAGGCTTACGTTTGTGCCTTGGTGCTTTTCGCTCTTCCCCTGTTGAGAGCCTCTATACAGAAGCAAATGTTCCATCCTTGTCTGATCGCCGTGATGCCCATTGCCTTCGTTACTATGTACGCTCTCACGATCTACACAATCCTTCCATTTATAGAATGGTCACCGATATTAGTAGACATTCTTTATTCGTTCGCCGCCCCTGTTTGCTCCGTCCCTTTTCTCTTCGCCTACATTCACTCTTGTCTTCCCTTCAGTTACCACCTTTATATGTTCATGTAGCATCTCACTTTTCCCTACCCCCCTGGGAAGTTCCAGCTGTTCGGGTCTGTTCTTTCTCACTCCCTTGCTCGAAAGCTCAACTGCCTACGGTGGCTTCCCGCTCTCTTTTTCTTGATCACTTCCACTCCCATTCTCATGCCACCGCTGTGTACACAGATGGCTCTAAGTCTTCAGACGGCGTCGGATTCGCAGCAGTGTTTCCGGACAGCGTCGTACGAGGGCATTTACTATCTTCAGCTAGCATTTTTACTGCTGAACTGTATGCCATTCTTGCAGCACTTTTTCATATCGCATCTATGCCTGTGTCATCATTTGTAGTAGTCTCAGACTCCCTTAGTGCTCTACAGGCTATACGAAAATTTGATACATCTCATCCCCTAGTTCTCCGTATCCAACTTTGGCTACGCCGTATCTCTACCAAACATAAAGATATTGTTTTTTGTTGGGTCCCTGGTCATGTCGACGTACAGGGCAATGAACAGGCAGACACTGCTGCGCGGTCAGCAGTATATGACCTACCAATTTCCTATCGAGGTGTTCCATTTCTGGACTATTTTGCTGCAATAGGTACCCACCTTCGCACCCGTTGGCAACAACGTTGGTCAACTCTGCTCGGTAACAAACTTCATTCTATTAAACCGAGCATAGGTTACTGGCCGTCTTCTTGTCATCAGTGCCGAAGTTGGGAGACCACTCTCTCCCGCCTTCGCATTGGCCACACTCGTCTTACTCATGGGTATCTCATGGAGAGGCACCCTGTTCCTCTCTGTGAGCAGTGTCAAGTTCCAGTATCAATTAGCCACATTCTGTTAGACTGCCCTCTCTATCAACGAGCACGCAGAATTTACCTCCAACGTCGTCTTCGTTCTACTACTCTCTCTTTACCTTCCCTTCTTGCTGATGGACCCTCCTTTAATCCTGACTCTTTCATTGACTTCTTGACAACGACTGATTTACTCCACAAACTCTGATGATACTTTTCGCACTCCCCTCAGCCCTTTCTGGTTCAGTCTCTTGCTGCCCTTTACCTTTTCACCATCCACTGCCCCGCTGTTATCCGTAACCTGTTGCTCATCCATCTCCCTTTTGCCACCTGATGCCCTCACTTCCTTCCTGCCCTGCAGCGCTGTATAGTCCTTGTGGCTTAGCGCTTCTTTTTGATTATAATAATAATAACCAACAGACCCCTGGCAGTCTTCAAGCTGGCACTGGACAAGCACCTAAAATCAGTTCCGGATCAGCCGGGCTGTGGCTCGTATGTTGGTTTGCGTGCAGCCAGCAGCAACAGCCTGGTTGATCAGGCTCTGATCCACCAGGAGGCCTGGTTTCAGACCGGGCCGCGGGGGCGTTGACCCCCGGAACTCTCTCCAGGTAAACTCCAGGTATATATTTTTCATTAATAAGATATCTTGACATGTCACATAGGTTATTATATTGTCTATCTCTGTGTTCCTCAGTAAGTGGACAATTAAGCACATAGTGTTCAAGACTCTCACCATATATGCCTGATCACATAATTTGTATTTTTTTATATTTTATTTAAAACAGCGCATACAAAATACATGTATGTTTAACACACCGTAATATGACAATATGAGAATAGTGTTATATACAGAATCCTCACACCTCTCTACCAAATTACAAACACATACATTATAACTATGAATATAATCGCACTTCATACACATTTTATTGGATCACCCCGACACAAACATATACATTGTAGTGGATCACCCCGACACAAACACATTATACTGGATTACACCAAAATATTTGTATTGTATTCATTAAAAACACCTTATATCATATACATAATACTTTACATATTTCCAATTGAATACAAATAACATATGTTCATAAAATAACATATGTTCATAAAAACACACACATAGTAACACCTACCGTATACAAAACACCAGTATAACACATACTACTGACTGTTACATTACCGTTCACCATCCTACTCCAATACCCTACAAATAAAAATATAAAAATAACACATACAACCAATAAACATATGTAACACATTACCATATATTTTACTTCATTGAATTTAATAAGCCAGCCCATGCTGCGGTCGTGCCAACAAACTCAATCTAACCAACAACTGGGCACACTTTTGGCACTGATAACCATCCTGACCCAAGATACACAGTGTAACAGTATCAGTACATATGTCTCTACGTGTCTGGCACATTCGCCAGGTCCCGTGCGGTTAATCAACCACAAATCCCAACAATGAAATGCAGACGTTGCATAATTGCAACATATCCCCCAACCATTTCGCTCCCCAACGCCATGATGTAATAGGCCATGCAATCCACACACAGCCAAAAACAGAATACACATTACATCACATGTTTCTATAGATTACCTTGCCATCCATTCCTATGGAGTAACAGCTCTCTCCCTATATGCACCACCACATCCACTCACACAACCACGTTCACCACAATAATTTACATTTAGTTTGATCATCATCTGTGTGTCTCCCAAACTGCCAGAAGTACTTGTAACCAAGCCTAAGCCTGGCCACTACATCATCAGTCAGTCTGTTCACATTGCAAGTTGCTCCATAAACATACTTATCTACGTTCATGTTATCATAGTGGGTTATAGATCTACTCAGGCTTCTAACTGCATTCCTATAACAATGATTTTCATTATTTACTTCTCTCCTAATATTATTCCTAATGCTAGACACAGTTATACCAAAGTTACATTCTACATTCTCCTTCTGGATACTCTTCTTGGCTAACATATCAACTTTATCATGAAGGAGTAATTCAATGTGCGATGGGATCCATAGCAATTGTACATTAATTCCTTTGTCCCTGATTTTTTAATATCTATACCTGGCTTCTCCAATGAGCATGTTGTTGGAGTCATTATATGAGTCAAGAGCCTTTAATGATGACATAGAATCAGTAATGATGATAGAGTCAAGCTCAGTGTCATAGGTTAGCTTTAGCGCCATTAGGATTACAAACAATTCAGTTTGCAATGTAGACGCCTAACTCAACAAATTTATCGTTCTTAACTAAGGAGGTGGCAACAAGAGCAGATGCAGCCCTGCCAGAAGACTCCTGTTTATATCCATCAGTGTATATAACTTGTGATAACTTATTACTACCAGCTAAGCCAGAAATTTCTTCTTGAGCAGTTGATTTAACAAGTGATTTAAGGAAAGGATTACTAGCAATGAGCTTCTTGGGAGGGACTTGCAGGTATGTGATATTAAATGAACATATCTTCCACGGAGGGGTGAAATGCTCTAGTTGTCTACAGTAATACAGTTCGTACAGGTTATAAAACTTAATGCATGTTTTCACAATCCAATTAGATCTGTCTGTATTTACTTCTAGACACTTAGTAAGGTTCTTTGTGGTAGTGTCTGTTTCATTTCGTAACATTCTAATACCGAGTACAGTGTTAATCTCAACAATCCTATCACTGATACTAGAAATACCAAGCTCCTTCCTCATATTAAGAACCTTCGTAGATTTGGGACACCCAAGCTCAGTAACAAGTAACACTGTCAGTAACAAGTAACACTCGGTAAAAAGTAACACTATTGATAACAAGAAACTCTCTCAGTAACAAGTAACACTCTCAGTAACAAGTAACAATTTCAATAACAAGTAACACTATCAGTAACAAGTAACACTATCAGTAACAAGTAACACTATCAGTAACAAGTAACACTATCAGTAACAAGTAACACTATCAGTAACAAGTAACACTATCAGTAACAAGTAACACTATCAGTAACAAGTAACACTATCAGTATCAAGTCATACTATTAGTTGATTGCTCAAGTTGTAATTTAAGCTTCTCTTGGGACAACTTTAAGCTTTGTTTACAGCTTTATTAAGTCATGGGAAAGCTTTACAGAGTGAAAAATTTGTCGCAATAAGAGCCTGTATTGCAACTCATGTCTTTGTTGTGTTTCCTTGCAATACGCTAAATAAACCTTGCAACACATTACATAAACCTTGCAATAAGCTACATAAACCTTGCAACACGCTACATAAACCTTGCAACACATTACATAAACCTTGCAACACGCTACATAAACCTTGCAACAAGCTACATTAACCATGCAATAGGCATAAACCTTACAACACGCTACATAAGCCTTGCAAAACGCTACTTGTCTCTTGCAATACACTTCCCTAATCATCCTGTAACATAATATGCAAGAAGCCATAATATGGAAGAGCTCTAGCGGATATTCACGCATAAGTTAATTCCTCTTTGCGTCAAACGTAAGATTGTTGGGACGTAAAAGGCACATTATATTGGCAGGGAAGGTATAATCGCATTGAATTATCTTAACAACAACGAACTTATGACCATGACGAGCCAGGAAAGGATGGTTCTGAAACCCTGCAGCGGCTTCACCTCCAATACAGAGGCGACTAAATATGATGATAGAAGGAGCAGTGGAGAGGTAAATATGAAGATAACAGGAGCAGTGGAGAGGTCAATATGAAGATAACAGGAGCAGTGGAGAGGTCAATATGAAGATAACAGGATCAGTGGAGAGGTAAATATGAAGATAACAGGATCAGTGGAGAGGTCAATATGAAGATAACAGGAGCAGTGGAGAGGTCAATATGAAGATAACAGGAGCAGTGGAGAGGTCAATATGAAGATAACAGGATCAGTGGAGAGGTCAATATGAAGATAACAGGAGCAGTGGAGAGGTCAATATGAAGATAACAGGAGCAGTGGAGAGGTCAATATGAAGATAACAGGAGCAGTGGAGAGGTCAATATGAAGATAACAGGATCAGTGGAGAGGTCAATATGAAGATAACAGGATCAGTGGAGAGGTAAATATGAAGATAACAGGATCAGTGGAGAGGTCAATATGAAGATAACAGGAGCAGTGGAGAGGTCAATATGAAGATAACAGGATCAGTGGAGAGGTCAATATGAAGATAACAGGATCAGTGGAGAGGTAAATATGAAGATAACAGGATCAGTGGAGAGGTCAATATGAAGATAACAGGAGCAGTGGAGAGGTCAATATGAAGATAACAGGATCAGTGGAGAGGTCAATATGAAGATAACAGGAACAGTGGAGAGGTCAATATGAAGATAACAGGAGCAGTGGAGAGGTAAATATGAAGATAACAGGATCAGTGGAGAGGTAAATATGAAGATAACAGGATCAGTGGAGAGGTAAATATGAAGATAACAGGATCAGTGGAGAGGTAAATATGAAGATAACAGGATCAGTGGAGAGGTAAATATGAAGATAACAGGAGCAGTGGAGAGGTCAATATGAAGATAACAGGAGCAGTGGAGAGGTCAATATGAAGATAACAGGAGCAGTGGAGAGGTCAATATGAAGATAACAGGAGCAGTGGAGAGGTCAATATGAAGATAACAGGAGCAGTGGAGAGGTAAATATGAAGATAACAGGATCAGTGAAGAGGTAAATATGAAGATAACAGGATCAGTGGAGAGGTAAATATGAAGATAACAGGAGCAGTGGAGAGGTCAATATGAAGATAACAGGAGCAGTGGAGAGGTAAATATGAAGATAACAGGAGCAGTGGAGAGGTAAATATGAAGATAACAGGAGCAGTGGAGAGGTAAATATGAAGATAACAGGAGCAGTGGAGAGGTAAATATGAAGATAACAGGAGCAGTGGAGAGGTCAATATGAAGATAACAGGATCAGTGGAGAGGTAAATATGAAGATAACAGGAGCAGTGGAGAGGTAAATATGAAGATAACAGGAGCAGTGGAGAGGTCAATATGAAGATAACAGGATCAGTGGAGAGGTAAATATGAAGATAACAGGAGCAGTGGAGAGGTCAATATGAAGATGTGGTGAATGGTTTTGAAAACCGACAAGTTGAAGAATTGAGACACTTGTGCAACACATGGGAATCTTTATTGAAGAAACGTTTCGCCACACAGTGACTTCATCAGTCCAATACAAAGCAGAAGGTATAAGGAGAGGAGGAGTTTGAGGTAATCAGTCCCTCAGCCTTGAGTCGATGTGTTCAGTCCATCAATCTTGTAGAATGGAGAGGTCAGTATGAAGATAACAGGAACAGTGGAGAGGTCAGTATATGATCAGTCAATAAAACCTTCTATGTAACAAACCATCTCTGGAACATAACTCATCTATGCATAACTGAATAGTATCACTTTACGTAAGAGTTTGTTTAATAATATCATAATAATATCTTCATTAACTACAAGTACATGTACAAGGTATACAGGCCTAGCTTGTTATGCTGAGCATTTCCCGCAAATTTGGTCAGTGTCCCAGGATGCGACCCACACCAGTCCACTAACACCCAGGTACCCATTTTACTAATGGGTGAACATAGACAACAGGTGTAAAGAAACACGACCAATGTTTCTACCCTGGCTGGGAATCGAACCGAGACCCTCGCCGTGTGAAGCGAGAGCTTTAGCCACAAGGACACCAGAACCCTTGATGCTATAATTTTCTTTGGAGAGTCAGACCCCTGATAAGGTGCCTACTGCTCAGTTTTCATGCCAAGCTACCCTAGGAGCCAGTATATATCAGGACTACTATCTTGGTTAGGTTGGATTAAGTTAGGCTCAGTAAACCGTAAGTTTTTCCCAAGTAGGTTTTGTCACATGAGGATGTTGTCCGTTTTTTAATGTAGGGGAGCTATTGCCCAGTTCTCTGATCATATGGGGATAAATAAGAACTGAAATATACCTATTGTAGCTACTAACCAATACTGGGTGAAGGCGGAAACTTGTACCTAAGAATATGTTGAGTAACTAATTAAACATTGCCTTCTACTTGCTGGTGACGTTTACATTAACCTTAACCTAGCCCAGGAGGCACCAGTACCAGACTTCATAAATACTGTCAAAAACTCATTGCTCATAACAGCTATAACGAGACAAACAACTCATTGCTCATACCACTAAGAACGAGACAAACAACTCATTGCTCATACCAGCTATAACGAGACAAATGTGATGATGGTTTTGAAAACCGACAAGTTGAAGAATTGAGACACTTATGCAACACATGGGAATCTTTATTGAAGAAACGTTTCGCCACACAGTGGCTTCATCAGTCCAATACAAAGTAGAAATGGGTAAGGAGAGTAGAAGTATGAGGTAATCAGTCCCTCAACCTGGATTCGATGTGTTCAGTCCATCACTCTTGTAGTAAGTGCAGCATAGGGCCAGAGAGGTGGCTTATATACTGCGGTGAGATGAGTTGAAGCAGGAGGAGGCGGGATCTTAGTGGGACCTGCCACTAGTTTAAGTAGGTCATCGTCCAAAGGTTGGGCAAGCGTTGAAGTCTTTGTACCAAGATTCCATGATGTTGCAGTGTCTGACAGATGTGATGAATGGTTTTAAAAACTCAACTCATCTCACCGCAGTATATAAGCCACCTCTCTGGCCCTATGCTGCACTTACTACAAGAGTGATGGACTGAACACATCGAATCCAGGTTGAGGGACTGATTACCTCATACTTCTACTCTCCTTACCCATTTCTACTTTGTATTGGACTGATGAAGCCACCGTGTGACGAAACGTTTCTTCAATAAAGATTCCCATGTGTTGCATAAGTGTCTCAATTCTTCTATAACGAGACAAACAACTCATTGCTCATACCAGCTATAATGAGATAAACAACTCATTGTTTATACCAGCTATAACGATACAACTCATTGCTCATAGCAGCTAGAGCGAGACAAACAACTCATTGCTCATACCAGCTATAACAACACAACTCATTGTTCATACTAGCTATAACGAGAGAAACAACTCATTGCTCATACTAGTTATAACGAGATAAGCAACTCATTGCTCATACCAGCTATACCGAGACAAACAACTCATTACTCATACCAGCTATAACGAGACAAACAACTCATTGCTCATACCAGCTATAACGAGACAAACAACTCATTACTCATACCAGCTATAACGAGACAAACAATTCATTGCTCATACCAGCTGTAACGAGATAAACAACTCATTGCTCATAGCAGCTATAACGAGACAAACAACTCATTGCTCATACCAGCTATAACAAGACAAACAACTCATTGCTCGTACCAGCTATAACGAGATAACTCATTGTCATACCAGCCTTAAAGAGACAAACTCATTGCTCATACCAGCTATAACGAGACAAACAACTCATTGCTCATACCAGGTATAACGAGACAAACAACTCATTGCTCATACCAGCTATAAGAACATAAGAATGGAGGAACACTGCAGAAGGCCTACTGGCCCATGCAAGGCAGGTCCTTATAATGCAAGGCAGGTTCTTAACGATACAAACAACCCATTGCTCATACCAACTATAACGAGACAAACAACTCATTGCTTATACCAGCTATAACGAGACAAACAACTCTTTGCTCATACCAGCTATAACGAGACAAACAACTCATTGCTCATACCAGCTATAACGAGACAAGCAACCTGTGTAATGCCTGTGAAGGCATTGTTCCCAAGCTAAATCTTACAAATTAAGAAGATATAAGTGACACCTCAACAGGCGTAGGTTGGGGGAGCACCTTCCTCCTCTCCCCCCAGGCGTAGGTTGGGGCTGCCCCTTCCCCCTCTCCCCCCAGGCGTAGGTTGGTGCTGCACCTTCCCCCTCTCCCCCCAGGCGTAGGTTGGGGCTGCACCTTCCTCCTCTCCCCCCAGGCGTAGGATGGGGCTGCACCTTCCCCCTCCCCCCCAGGCGTAGGTTGGGGCTGCACCTTCCTCCTCTCCCCCGAAGCGTAGGTTGGGGCTGCACCTTCCCCCTCTCCTCCCAGATGAAGGTTGGGGCTGCACCTTCCCCCTCTCCCTCCAGGCGTAGGTTGGGGCTGCACCTTCCTCCTCTCCCCCGAGGCGTAGGTTGGGGCTGCACCTTCCCCCTCTCCCCCCAGGCGTAGGTTGGGGCTGCACCTTCCTCCTCTCCCCCCAGGCGTAGGTTGGGGCTGCACCTTCCTCCTCTCCCCCAGGCGTAGGTTGGGGCTGCACCTTCCCCCTCTCCCCCCAGGCGTAGGTTAGGGCTACACCTTCCCCTTCTCCCACCAGGCGTTGCTTGGGGCTGCACCTTCCCCCTCTCCCCCCAGGCGTAGGTTGGGGCTGCACCTTCCTCCTCTCCCCCGAAGCGTAGGTTGGGGCTGCACCTTCCCAATCTCCCCCCAGGCGTAGGTTGGGGCTGCACCTTCCCCCTCTCCCCCTCTCCCCCTCGCCCCAAGCGTAGGTTGGGGCTGCACCTTCCCCCTCTCCTCCCAGATGAAGGTTGGGGCTGCACCTTCCCCCCTCTCCCCCATCCGTAGGTTGGGGCTGCACGTTCTCCTCTCCCCCCAGGCGTAGGGTGGGGCTGCACCTTCCCCCTCTCCCCCAGGCGTAAATTGGGGCTGCACCTTCCTCCTCTTCCCCCAGGCGTAGGTTGGGGCTGCACCTTCCCCCTCTCCCCCCAGGTGTAGGTTGGGGCTGCACCTTCCCCCTCTCCCCCAGACGTAGGTTGGGGCTGCACCTTCCCCCTCTACCTCCAGGCGTAGGTTGGGGCTGCACCTTCGTCCTTTCCCCCCAGGCATTGGTTGGGCCTGCACCTTCCCCCTCTCCTACCTTGCGTAAGTTGTGGCTGCACCTTCCTCCTCTACCCCCCAGGCGTAGGTTAGGGCTGCACCTTCCACCTCTCCCCCAGGCGTAGGTTGGGGCTGCACCTTCCCCCTCTCCCCCCAGGCGTAGGTTGGGGCTGCGCCTTCCTCCTTTCCCACCAACTGGGCGAAGGTTTGTAACGGTTTGTCTGGAAAATCACCGAGATTTTCTATTCCTGGTACGTGTTGAAACATTAAATCAGGTATGGAAAATTTTGTAGGGTGTTACCTGTATGTACCTCAACATTACATGCATACAAGTAATCTCATTGGGAGACAACCATACTATTTACCGTAGTCACCCCATGTAGACATGTGAGAAAACTTAACCACCCCTGGTCACGGCAGGTGGTTCCTTCGACCTCACAATCTTATCCATATCTATCCGGGACCAGTATAAATTGGATAGCACCCACAAGTACGGTGCTACTAATTAATTGTGGACTGTATAGACTATATTAGTTTAACTGAATGAAAGGGGGGGGGGTAGGTTATACTTGGATATATCCATCAAGTAAAAACACTTGTACGTAATCCCACCACTTACCAGATATTCTCTGGTGGTCACTTGATGTAGCTGGATCACCCATAACCCATCCAGTTACAACATACCTAACTGGCCAGTATCAGTCTGCTATAACTAGAAGGGTTACTTAACTGTGGGTGATTGATACTCCTATTTCCTCCATTCACCATCTCCTTTCAATGTCCTGCTACACCGATACAGTTCTTATTCCAACTGGACGAGGTATTCGTTGGTTTATCCCGGTTTAGAAGTCGTAACTCCATAAAACCTTCACTATCCTCGAGACAAGGAGCACGAGATAAACCGATGCTCACTCTGAGAACGGCGACTCATTTCACTTCACATATTCTCTTAACTTAGTGTTATTATCACTGATTACATTACAATTCACAAGACGATTTAATGTCTCATAATTATTATACACATTAGAGGTCACTCCATTAAATAATGTGGAGTACAATTTTCCCATCTTCACTGGCCACCTGGCTTGGGAACTCCCACATTGGTATTTACATAATCACCCATTAATTCTTTCCACCTGTTAACTCCTCAGGTAGGGCTCCATCCAAAGCACACTCAAGCTTCCATGCTTCTGGTATTAACAATTTCCCTCTTATTGTAAGGTGTGACACTAAGCCTACTCTCTGGGTTTAGTTATTGGGCATACTGGAATTACGAGATGTTAACAATAACAAGTCTCTCTCAGTGTCCCAAGTCAGCCCCAGCACCTTACTGCATTATTTCATTAACCCATTCACATATCCTCATTAGTTCCTCTTCAGTTGACGTCACACCCGGAAATTGTCCACATAAGATTATTTACCCAATTACTTCGCTCAGTGGACCACCTGTGCACTTAAGGTGTGCATTTATCGTCGCCTGAAGTAAGAACAATTTATTATTTAACTGTTTATTAATTATATCATTATAAGCAGTCAACAATTTTGGTGTCTTGCTCAGTTCGCAGAGCTGGGCCCTTTCACTGTCCATACGCCATCCTATTACCTGGAGTTTACCTGGAGAGAGTTCCGGGGGTCAACGCCCCCGCGGCCCGGTCTGTGACCATTTATTTATTTATTTATTTATTTATTTATTTCCAATTTGTGCACACATACAGAGGTACAAAAAAAAAATACAGATAAGAGCAGTATGCCAAAGCCACTTATACTATGCATAGCATTACGGGCTGGCTTAAAATTAACTTAAGATTAACTAAGCAATGATTATTATTATTATTATAATCAAAAAGAAGCGCTAAGCCACAAGGACTATACAGCGCTGCTACTAAGCAATGATGAAATCAGTGATAAAACATTAATGTAAACAGATAACTATAAAGCACAAGTGAGTATTACAAAGACAGGTCATATAGTTGCATTCAGTTAGGTAGTGATTCTGTTAGGTAGTGTATTTAAAAAAAATAATAAGGTTAGATTGGGTTTTAGGTTTAACATTTATGTGATATAATTGTGAGAAACATTTAAGATATACAATTTATAATGTTCAGTTATTCAGTATTTATTTGGTTTTGGGTGAGTAAGTAATCTTTGAGAAGAGACTTGAATTTATAAACAGGTTGTGTTTCTTTTATATTTACAGGTAATGAATTCCAGATTTTAGGGCCTTTTATGTGCATTGAGTTTTTGCATAGTGTGAGATGGACACGAGGAACATCAAAGAGTGATCTGTGCCTTGTGTTATGGTCATGTGTTCTGTTGAGGTTGGCAAGGAGATGTTTGAGGGGAGGGTTAATATCAGAGTTAAGTGTTCTATGTATGTAATAGGTGCAGTAATAAGTATGGATGTTTTGTATGGTGAGTAGGTTTAGTGTATTGAATATTGGTGGAGTGTGCTGCCTGTAGTGAGAATTTGTTATCATTCTAACTGCAGCCTTTTGTTGGGTAATTAGTGGTCTGAGATGGTTAATTGTTGTTGAGCCCCATGCACAAATTCCATAGGTGAGATAGGGGTAAATAAGAGAGTGATATAGGGCCAGGAGGGCTGACTGTGGAACATAGTACCGTATCTTCGATAGTATGCCTACAGTCTTGGAAATTTTCTTAGAAATTTGATGTATATGTGTATGAAATTTGAGTCTATTATCAAGGTGGATTCCTAAGAATTTTCCCTCTGTTAGTTTTGTGATAGGTGATCCATTTATCATTATGTTAAGAGGGACATCTGTAGCTCTGTTACCAAACTGAATGAAGTAGGTTTTGTCAATGTTTAGTGTAAGTTTGTTAGTCCTCATCCAGGTAGATATTTTCTGTAATTCGGTATTTACAGTATTGGCTAGCGTGACTGGGCTCGGGTGAGAGAAGACGTATGTAGTGTCATCTGCAAATAGTGTGGGTTTGAGTAATTGCGAAGCATTTGGAAGGTCATTTATGTATAGGAGAAAGAGAAGAGGGCCAAGGACACTTCCCTGTGGGACACCAACTGTGATTGGTTGTGCAGAAGAGTTTGCCCCATTTGCGTACACATATTGGCTTCTGTTGCTGAGGTAAGACTTGAGGTAGTTGAGGGAGTGCCCTCTTATACCATAGTGTGACAATTTTACGTGGAGCAAGTCATGGTCAACTGTATCAAAAGCTTTACGTAAGTCAATGAAGATCCCCAGTGGGACTTCTTTTTTCTCTATTGCAGTGTATATATGTTCTAGCATGTGTATAATAGCATCATTAGTATTTTTATTAGGCCTGAATCCAAATTGGCAGGGGTTGAGTATGTTTTGGGAGATAAGGTAGGAGTAGATTCGTTTATGAATTAATTTTTCGAAGATTTTTGAGAGAGGGTGTAAGTTGGATATTGGCCTATAGTTATTCAACTCTGTTTGGTCTCCTCCTTTGTGGATCGGGGTGACCCTTGCTATTTTGAGTACTGTAGGGAAGGTGGAGGATTCAATGGATTTGTTAAAGAGTGTTGCAATGATTGGTGATAGCACTTGTGACACTTTTTTGTATATAAGGGGTGGTAAGGTATTTAAATCTCCTGCCTTGTTTTTTAGTGCGTTGATAATAAGGGAGACTTCGTATGGGTTAGTCGGAGCTAGGAACAGTGTGTTCGGGTAGTTGCCGGTGAGGTAGTCATTTGGTGGGGTATCTGAGCTTGGGATTTTATTGGCAAGGTTTTGTCCTATAGTGGAGAAGAAATCATTGAGTCTGTTTGCTGTTTCTGTTGGTGGGAGTTGGGGTTCATCTGTTTTTGCTAATTTTATTTCGCTATTTCGTGATATCTTTTTTGTTCCCAGAATTTCTGATAGGGTTTTCCAGGTCTTTTTTATATCACCTCGTAAGTTGGATAATCTGTTCTCATAATACAATTTTTTTGCCCTTCTTATCAGGCTGGTTAGGATTGACGAGTAACGTTTTGTTTGGTCTCTGGTTATGTGACCCATTCTGTACTGTTTTTCATATTGGTGTTTTGTATTTATGGATTTGAGAATGCTGGGTGTTAGCCAGGGACTGTTCAGTCTCTTTGCTGTCATCTGTTTAGTTTTTTTAGGGCAGTGCTTGTTATAGAGGTATTGGGTTTTTTTTAGAAAATTATTAATACATTCGTCAATATCTGTATAGGTTTCTAGCTCAGTGTGCCAATCAATGTTTGCTATTGCTGTTGTGAAGTTATTAATGGCTGCCTCATTGTGAAGTCTGAAGGTGACTTTAGTAGTGTCTTGGGGTAGTTTACCAAGAGTTGTTATGAGGAAAGTAGGGTAGTGGTCTGTGGTATTATCTGTAATTATGCCTGATTTTAAAGGGGATATGGTGTTGGTCCAGATGTGGTCAAGTAGGGAAACACTAGTCTCTGTAACTCTTGTAGGTTTTGTTACTGTTGGTAGTAACATACAGTTACTCATTGTGTTTGTGAATTCAGTAGCGTGTGGGTCCTGGTCTTGCAGGAGATTTATATTGAAGTCACCTGAGAGTAGTAAGTGATCTTTGTTCATGCGTGCATCAGTTATCATACTTCCTAGATTTTGACTAAATTGGCTAATGTTTGACTGTGGAACTCTGTAGATGTTTATCAATGTGAGAGGTTTTTGTAGGTACTTTGATTTGAATTTAGCTATTATATATTCCCCATGTTCATCCCTTGTGCAAGTATTAGTGATACATTCTAGTTGGTCTGAGTAGTATATGGCTGTGCCACCCCCTTGTTGATCTGGCCTACAGTTGTGTATGGCTGTGTAACCAGGAATGGCATAGACATCTGTACTATCAGGCTTTAGCCAGGTTTCAGTTAGTGTAATGATGGACATATTGGCATGTAAGGAATTTAGTAATGCTATGAGGTCATCGTAATGCTTGCTTAAAGATCTGATATTGTAGTTAAATATAGTTATGTTGTTGTTGGCACTGAGAAGTGCCTTTGATTGTTCTGCAGTGTAGTAATTACAGTTACTGTTTGATTCATTTAAGTCATTAAATAAGAGGTTGGTATCAGGATCAATGCTTGTAATCATAAGATTTGTAGTGAATCTATAGTTTGAATTAAGTATAAAACAAAGTAAATAGTCTTAAGCTAAAAAATAGCACCTGGATTATTTAACAAATGTAAAATAATGAGCTAAGGGACTAATACAAATAAAGTGATGATCAAATAGTGGAGCTTGGGAATATGATAGTAGGTAGTACTATAAAGGTAATTTTTTAAAGTTAGAATTATAGTATAAAATTATAATATAAAAGGGACTAATATAGGTTGTGGTGACCAATAAAGTGGTAATCAAAAAAATGAGCTTTGGAATATAATGGCAAAATTGTGAACTTATTCTACTTTAGCACCTAAGAATAGCACCTTGATTATTTTAACAATTGTGAATATATAAACTAGGATAGTTATATAAAGCTAAAATAAAGGAGAAAACATATAAGGGACTAAAATTAAGTAATGGTAAGCAAAGTTTAATGGACAGATGGTAGGAATTATAATATAAACTTATAATATAAAAATACAATTTGAAATGGTACTTGCAATTGCACTAGAGTCTGGTATAAGTTGTTGACAAGATCAAGGTTATACCTAGATTTAAATTGACAAAATAAAATTCACAATTAAAGTACCAAAAGAATAATAGTAAAAAAATAACAATGGTAATGTCTTGATTATAATATGATAGTAAGAGGGTAGACAAGTACACAGGTACAAGGGATAATATAAAGGTTGGGGTTGAATATAAAAACTTGAAAATTTGGCAACAAAATGTTATGAGAAGTATAAAATAATGTTTAATGTACAAAATTAAAATTGACTGGTAGTAAATATGGTGTTTAATAAAATTTTAGTAAGTAATAATGATTACAAAAAAGTGAAAAAGTAATGTTTATTTCATTCAATATTGCACTGGTAGTTATACTTGAGGTTATATGGCAGTACAAGGTAATTAAGAGTAATCTAGGATAGTAAATGTGGTATTAAAACAGGTAAAGGTAATTAGACAAGTAATGGTTATTAAATGTCAAAATTGTTAAGAGTAAATTGAAATTTTAGTAAAAATGATATTTATTAATTTTAGTAAGTAATATCAATTGATAGTATTTAAAAAAAAAATATGAGGTAGTAATATGGACAGAGAAAGTATCAATTCAGCTAATGTTTAAGCGAACAATAGTAAATAACAAAATCACATAAGGTGACCTATGCTTACTAGTAAAATCACAAAATGAGGTAGTTGATTATTTAATTACTAAGAGATTGTACAATGAAATTTGAGCAATAATGGTGCAAAACGTACACTACACTACGTAGGCTTTTAAGTTGGACATTGTTTAGTTATTCTCTGTAAGATTGGTATCCCTGAGAAATCGTGATAGATCATTCTCGTTCGTGATTGTGTACAGTTGACCTACATTTGTTTTCCTAACTAGAATTTTCCCATCCCGTGTGAAGCATTGGTGTATTGTGTCATTATTCTCTAGCTTAAGTTTTCTGACTCTATACAGGAGGTTTTGACGTTTTTTGGTAAGACACTCGTTTATATATACCTCTTTCTTTACTTTAATAGATGCAATAATTAAGTCTTTTTTCCTGTCATGTGAGTGGAATCTAAGCATAACACTTTTTCTACCATGGGATCCTAGTAACCTGGCTTCTTTTATTTCTGACTCTGGTACAATAACACTTGTTTGGTCCTTTATGATCTGCAGAGTAATTTCTTTACTGTTTGTTTGGTTCATATCACTGGGAAAAAGTGGACTGTTAACTATTACTGCGTCCGATAGTTTATCTTGTTCAGTTTTATCTTCTTGGAGAGCAAAGTAGTCACTGAACTGGTTATCTAAGTTGCTCTTCCATTCTTTTACTGCTTCTTCAACCTTTGTATTAAGAGATATTATTTGTTGGGTATGGCTATCTATGACTGTTGGATGGTCTTGTCACAGTTAGTCATTCCTGGTGTTGAAAACTTTTGTTCAAGACTGAGGATTTTGTTTTCGAGTTGTGTCATCCTGGTGTCTTGTTTTGCTAGCGTCTCTCGAAGATTCATATTTTCAATAACTAAGTTGGAGATGCATGACTTTAGGGTATCTGGATCGTTGGTCATACCTGAGAGACTACTTGGTAGGTTGAATCCGGGGAAGAGAGGGGAGGATGGGCTGGTGGCAGCCATGTTTGTTGTTATTGTTGTGGTGTTGCCTTGAGTGGTGGTGAGTGGGGTGGTTGCTGGGCCGGCGTCCTCCTGACTACACTTGTTGAATAGTTGATTTTTCGGTGTTTTCTTGCTGGCCTTGGTGTTGTTTCCTCTTAGATTGCGCCTCATAATACTACAGGAATTGTTGTAGTTAAGAAGAAGTTGTAGTATACAAAGCTTAGGGTTACGTTGTTCGGCTGGCAGCGGGGTGTTGCTTACGGTTAGTTTGCAGTCTTCCTTTGATCTCTATTTTTTCGATTTGTAGGTTTCACTGTTGGTAATCTTTGGTCGTTCTGGGTGCTACGTTGGGTAGTGCAGTTTTGCTTGTAACTAGGTCATCATAGGAGCATTGGTAGCTCTGGTAGTTGGAGAAAAGTACGGAGCTTGGAAGCTGCTGCCGCTGCCGCTGCCGCTGCCTAGAAGGAGCAAGACACCGTGACGTATTCACTACTTCTAGTCATTATTACTAGGCGGTAGTCTGCCATATATTACATGGCCCGTACCAGTGTTGAGGAGAGTGACGCCACATGCTTTTGGATTTATGCCCTTTATCCTGAATTTTTACATCCAACACCGGCAAGGCTACCTCAGCTAGGCCATCATTATTGCCATTAGCTGCAACCTTTACATCAGTCACTGTAGTGTCAGGGTTATTAACATTATCATTATTGTCACCATTATTATAAGAATCACATACAACCCTGCACATAACTGTATGGTGCCTTTCCTTGTTGCATTGATAGCAACTGTTCAATTTGGTATGACAATCCTTTACATTATGATTGTCTAGACATCTGATAAATCTGTCAAGTTCTTTCATTCTTTCCACTTTAATATCCCATGAATTATAGGCATTACAATTTTTAGTGAAATGAGTACCCTGGCAGAAGAGGCAGTCTCTCTTTTCCTTGCCTGACCTCTTATTAACTGGGTTACCTTTACTGAGGTATTTATTCCTCTTACCTTGATGTGAGGAACCACTATTACTGATTCCTGACTTGATATGTGCCTATTTAACTCTTAACTATAATTATTACCACTGGGATTATTTTTCCCTTTTGAGACTTGACAGATACTTCAGATGTCATTATGTGCTATATCCTTAGAACTGTTTGGCTGACTGGTCTGCAATTGAACAATTAATTCTTGCCGACCTAGTCTGATTTCCTCCAGACCGTACTCTGGAAGTTTTGGCAAACACACCCTTTGCATTAATAGGTTGATCAACTGCCTGGCTTACACCCTTTAATTTATTCAAAGCCTTACTTTTACAAGACAGTTTTTCTTCTAATTCGTAATGTTGATTAATTAAAACATTCATTTCCTTTCCATCTGCACAATTCTCCAGCAGATCTCTTTCACAGTCTTTAAACCCCAATTTGTACCACTCAAATCTACTCTCTAAAGCATCTAAATATAACTTTAATTCATTAGGGCTCACGGTTCTTTGATTCATTAAATCCAAGCACTTATTGTATGCTTCGTCACATGGCCTTTAATAGCCTGTAATGATGCTTTCATTACTCTAAAATTCACGGACTTGTCAGCCACATTAACTCCATCAGATCCAGTCATGGTTAGAGAATTATTAATCACTGATTATACAACTTAAGTAGGCGCCTTATAAGAGTAATTCTTGCACTTTACTCTTGTATAAATCCTAGCCACACATGTGCTAGCAATTAATTGGGCTAATTATCATCCAGTACACGATCGATTAAATTTGTGTACTCTATACCCACTTCCTTCAATCAGTCACTTAATTATCAAGTAATTAATAAAGTTAATTTTTCAATGACTGTATCCGGTTCAGGAAGGACCAGCGGGCAGATATGAAAAATTTTATAGGGTGTTACCTGTATGTACCTCATCATTACATGCATACAAGTAATCTCATTGGGAGACAGCCATATTATTTATCGTAGGTGGCCCGGTGGCCTGGTGGCTAAAGCTCCCGCTTCAAACACGGAGGGCCTGGGTTCGATTCCCGGCGGGTGGAAACATTCGACACGTTTCCATACACCTGTTGTCCTGTTCACCTAGCAGCAAATAGGTACCTGGGTGTTAGTCGACTGGTGTGGGTCGCATCCTGGGGGACAAGATTAAGGACCCCAATGGAAATAAGTTAGACAGTCCTCAATGATGCACTGACTTTCTTGGGTTATCCTGGGTGGCTAACCCTCCTGGGTTAAAAATCCGAACGAAATCTTTTCTTTTCTTTTCTTGTCACCCCGTGTAGACATGTGAGAAAACTTAACCACCCCTGGTCACGGCAGGTGGTTCCTTCGACCTCACAATCTTATCCATATCTATCCGGGACCAGTATAAATTGGATAGCACCCACAAGTACGGCGCTACTAATTAATTGTGGACTGTATAGATTATATTAGTTTAACTGAATGAAGGGGGTGGGGTAGGTTACACTTGGATATATTCATCAAGGAAAAACACTTGTACATAATCCCACCACTTACCAGATATTCTCTGGTGGTCACTTGATGTAGCTGGATCACCCATAACCCATCCAGTTACAACATACCTAACTGGCCAGTGTCAGTCTGCTATAACTAGAAGGGTTAAGATAAGATAAGATAAGATTTTGTTCGGATTTTTAACCCCGGAGGGTTAGCCACCCAGGATAACCCAAGAAAGTCAGTGCGTCATCGAGGACTGTCTAACTTATTTCCATTGGGGTCCTTAATCTTGTCCCCCAGGATGCGACCCACACCAGTCGACTAACACCCAGGTACCTATTTGCTGCTAGGTGAACAGGACAATAAGTGTAAGGAAACGTGTCGGAATTTCCACCCGCCGGGAATCGAACCCGGGCCCTCCGTGTGTGAAGCGGGAGCTTTAGCCACCAGACCACCGGGCCACAATCCTGTGGGCGATTGTTACTCCTATTTTCTCCATTCACCATCTCCTTTCAATGTCCTGCTACACCGACACAGTTCTTATTCCAACAGGACGAGGTATTCGTTGGTTTATCCCGGTTTAGAAGTCGTAACTCCATAAAACCTTCACTATCCTCGAGACAAGGAGCACGAGATAAACCGATGCTCACTCTGAGAACGGCGACTCATTTCACTTCATATATTCTCTTAACTTAGTGTTATTATCACTGATTACATTACAATTCACAAGACGATTTAATGTCTCATAATTATTATACACATTAGAGGTCACTCCATTAAGATCTGAGACTGATGAGTGAGGATTAACTCACGGGTATTTCCCCTGGACACACACCATGGCCGCGCACCAGTCATCCCCGGTCGAACCATTATTCACTAATTTTACCACCCTTTTACGGTGGTCCCATAAATCACGTTCCCTCACTCTTCACCAGGAACAGTTACGACACTTCCTATTATGAAGTGAGGCCTATATTAATCCTTAGGCCGCCGTAAACGCCAATTTCCTGGTCCCATGTTTTCACAGCCTCCTCACTACATTCAAAACACGCCCGCCTCCCTCATGCCCCAAGTCGACCTGTCCCTCCGCACATCCGCGCAGGCACAAAGGGAACTCTTGGTTCTATCCTATTTTCAAATACATTTTTGACCCATATCGACACATTAAACACCTATTAGGCACTATAGCTTCGGAAAATTAAAATAATTTCCACAGCAGGTTTCTTTAACCCTTTGAGGGTTTTCGTCGTACTAGTACGTCTTACGCGAAGGGGTTTTTGATGTACTAGTACTCATAAATTCTAGCGGCCTCAAATCTAGTGGGAGAAAGCTGGTAGGCCTTCATATGAAAGAATGGGTCTATGTGGTCAGTGTGCACAGTCTAAAAAAAATCCTGCAGCACACAGTCCATAATGAGAAAAAAAAAACTTTGACCATTTTTTTTGAATAAATCAGCGACTTTGCAGTGTATTTTCGTATGGTATTTATTGTTGTATTCTAGTTTTCTTGGTCTCATTTTATAGAATGGAAGACATATTACAGAAATTGAGATGATTTTGACTAGTTTTACAAAGAAAGGTGCCTTGAAATTGAGCTCAAAGTAGCAGAAATGTTCGATTTTTACCAAACTTCAAAAGTAAACAAATCGTGCCAAGCGTGCAATACACGTCAACTGGTGAGTCTAATATTCTTTCACAAGTGCACCAATAATATTTATACCATTTTTTACACTAATGCAGTAGTCTGCATAACAGTAAATCTTATATTTTTTGTGAAAATAAAAATTCAAAGTGGAAAGCAAAAGAATATAAGAGGGGCCTTGAGACATGACTAATGACTAAAGGAAATGTCATTTTAGTGCCAGGAATGTCTTTCTTGTTTATTCTGGACCCTATTCGGAAATTGGCATCTTTTGAAATTTGTGTGAAATTGGCAAAATTGCTAAATTCTGACCACTGTACTGGATAGTTGGATTTCATAAATGAGTGGTTTCTTGCACCCATTCGATAGAAAAAATGGAGTTCTAGCGAAATATTCATGTTTTTTGTCGACTAGTACAGTGAAATTGGCCGAAAATGGGGCTCAAAGTGGGCAAAATCGCCGATGCGTAAACATCGCCGAGACCGCTAACTTTGCGAGAGCATAATTCCGTAAGTTTTCTATCAAATTTCAAACTTTTGGTGTCTTTATGATCGGGAAAAGATTCTCTATCTTTTCATAAGAGAAAATAATTTTTTTTTTTTAAATTTGGCCGACCCTGAGAACGAGTTTCGGAGAGGGCCTGTCGACCCTCAAAGGGTTAAGACACCTAATGTCTTGTTCACTCAGCAGCAAGTAGGTACCTGGGTGTTAGGTGACCGCTGTGGGTCGCATACTGAAGACAAAATTAACTCAAGTTACCCAAAATGCTCTGCATAACCCGGGGCTTTTTGTATAGTATGTAACTGGTGTCAACTGTGGTCTGTACAAGTTGTACCTGGAGTTTACCTGGAGAGGGTTTCAGGGGTCAACGCCCCTGCGGCCCGGTCTGAGAGCAGGCCTCATGGTGCATCAGGGTCTGATCAACCATGCTGTTACTGCTTGCCGCACGCAAGCTAACGTACGAACCACAGCTCCATTGGTCAGGTAGTGACTTTAGGTGCCTGTCCAGTGCCTTCTTGAAGACAGCCAGGGGTCTATTGGTAATCCCCCGTATGTATGCTGAGAGGCAATTGAACATTCTTGGGCCCCGGACACTTATTGTGTTGTCTCTCAGTGTACTAGTGGCGCCCCTGCTTTTCATCGGAGGAATGTTGCATCTCCTGCCGAGTCTTTTGCTATCTTATGGAGTGATTTTCGTGAGCAGGTTTGGTACCAATACCTCCAGGACCTTCCAAGCGTATATTATCATGTATCTCTCGCCTGCGTTCGAGGGAATACAGATCAAGGACTTTCAACCGTTCTCAGTAATTTAGGTGCCTTATCGCACTTATGTGTACCGTGAAAGTTCTTTGTACACTCTCCAGGTCTGCAATGTCGCCAGCCTTGAAGGGAGCCGTTAGTGTACAGCAGTATTCCAGCCTAGAGAGCACAAGCGATATGAAGAGAATCATCATGGGCTCGGCGTCCCTAGTTTTGAAGGTTCTCATTAACCATCCTATCATTTTCCTAGAGGATGAGGTAGATACATTGTTGTGGTTTTGAAGGCGAGATACTCTGACATTAAAACTCCCAGGTCATTCACATTACTTTTCCGCTCTATTGTATGGTTAGAATTTGTTGTATACCCTGACACATTTTTAATTTCTTCAAGTTTCCCATATCTGAGTAGTTGAAATTTCTCCTCGTTGAACTTCATATTGTTTTGAGTGATCCATTCGAAGATTTGGTTGATGTCCTCCTGGAGTCTTGCTGTGTCTTCGATGGAGGTCACTGCCATGGAGACCCGGGTGTCATCCACAATGGATGACACCATGCACTTGTAGGAAAAAGATTATTATTATTATTATTATTATTATTAATAATATTATTATTATTAAAGACTGATGGACGGAACACATCGACTCCAGGCTGAGGGACTTATTACATCAAACTCCTCATCTACCACCTTTTTCTGCATTGGACTGAAGAAGCCACTGGCTGACGAAACGTTTGCAGAAGAAAGATTCCCAAATGTTGCATAAGTGTCTCTTTTATCAACTTGTCTGTTATCTAAGCTATTTATTTACATCATATATAATAAAATGGGGGTTAATTTATCTCGGTTAACCTTGTTTGTCTCGTAATAGCTGGTGTGAGCAATGAGTTGGTTCTCGTGTTATAGCTGGTATGAGCAATGAGTTGTTTGTCTCGTTATAGCTGGTATGAGCAATGAGTTGTTTATATCGTTATATCTGGTATGCGCAAAGAGTTGTTTGTTTCGTTATAGCTGGTATGAACAAAGAGTTGTTTGTCTCGTTATAGCGGTTATGAACAGTGAGTTGTTTGTCTCGTTGTAGCTGTTATGAGCAATGAGTTGTTTGTCTAGTTCTAGCTGGTATGAGCAATGAGTTGTTTCTCTCGTTATAGCGGTTATGAACAGTGAGTTGTTTGTCTCGTTATAGCTGGTATGAGCAATGACTTGGTTGTCTCGTTATTGCTGGTATGAGCAATGAGTTGTTTCTCTCGTTATTGTTGGTATGAGCAATGAGTTTGTCTCGTTATAGCTGTTATGAGCAAAGAGTTGTCTATCTCGTTATAGCTGGTATGAGCAATGAGTTATTTATCTCGTTATAGCTGGCATGAGCAATGAGTTGTCTTGTTATAGCTGGTATGAGCAATGAGTTGTTTGTCTCGTTATAGCTGGTATGAGCAATGAGTTATTTGTCTCGTTATAGCTGGTATGAATAATAAATTGTTTGTCTCGTTATAGCTGGTATGAGCAATGAGTTGTTTATATCGTTATAGCTGGTATATGCAATGAGTTGTTTGTCTCGTTATAGCTGGTATGAGCAATGAGATGTTTGTCTCGTTATAGCTGGTATGAGCAATGAGTTGTTTGTCTCGTTATAGCTGGTATGAGTAATGAGTTGTTTATATAGTTATAGCTGGTATGCGCAATGAGTTGTTTGTTTCGTTATAGCTGGTATGAGCAATTAGTTGTTTGTCTTGTTATAGCTGGTATGAGCAATGAGTTGTTTGTCTCGTTATAGCTGGTATGAACAATGAGTTGTTTGTCTCGTTACAGCTGGTATAAGCAATGAGTTGTTTGTCTCGTTATAGCTGGTATGAGCAATGAGTTGTTTATCTCGTTATAGCTGGTATGAGCAATGAGTTGTTTGTCTCGTTATAGCTGGTATGAGCAATGAGTTGTTTATATCGTTTTAGCTGGTATGAGCAATGAGTTGTTTGTCTCGTTATAGCTGGTATGAGCAATGAGTTGTTTATATCGTTTTAGCTGGTATGCCCAAAGAGTTGTTTGTCTCGTTATAGCTGGTATGAGCAATGAGTTGTTTGTCTCGTTAGAGCTGGTATGAGCAATGAGTTGTTTATCTCGTTATAACTGGTATGAGCAATGAGTTGTTTGTCTCGTTATAGCTGGTATGAGCAATGAGTTGTATGTCTCGTTATAGCTGGTACGAGCAATGAGTTGTCTCGTTATAGCTGGTATGAGCAATTAGTTGTTTGTCTCATTATAGCTGGTATGAGAAATGAGTTGTTTGTCTCGTTATAGCTGGTATGAGCAATGAGTTGTTTGTCTCGTTATAGCTGGTATGAGCAATGAGTTGTTTGTCTCGTTATAGCTGGTATGAGCAATGAGTTGTTTGTCTCGTTGTAGCTGGTATGAGCAATGAGTTGTCTTGTTATAGCTGATATGAGCAATGAGTTGTTTGTCTCGTTGTAGCTGGTATGAGCAATGAGTTTTTTGTCTCGTTATAGCTGGTATGAGCAATAAATTGTTTGTCTCGTTATAGCTGGTATGAGCAATGAGTTGTTTATATCGTTATAGCTGGTATGAGCAATGAGTTGTTTGTTTTGTTATAGCTGGTATGAGCAATGAATTGTTTGTCTTGTTATAGCTGGTATGAGCAATGAGTTGTTTATATCGTTATAGCTGGTATGAGCAATGAATTGTTTGTCTCGTCATAGCTGGTATGAGCAATGAGATGTTTGTCTCGTTATAGCTGGTATGAGCAATGAGTTGTTTGTCTCGTTATAGCTGGTATTAGCAATGAGTTGTTTATATAGTTATAGCTGGTATGCGCAATGAGTTGTTTGTTTCGTTATAGCTGGTATGATCAATGAGTTGTTTGTCTCGTTATAGCTGGTAAGAGCAATGAGTTGTTTGTCTCGTTATAGCTGGTATGAGCAATGAGTTGTTTGTCTCGTTATTGCTGGTATGAGCAATGAGTTGTTTGTCTCGTTATAGCTGGTATGAGCAATGTGTTGTTTGTCTCGTTCTAGCTGGTATGAGCAATGTGTTGTTTGTCTCGTTATAGTTGATATGAGCAATGAGTTTGTCTCGTTATAGCTGGCATGAGCAATGAGTTGTCTTGTTATAGCTGGTATGAGCAATGAGTTGTTTGTCTCGTTATAGCTGGTATGAGCAATGAGTTGTTTATCTCGTTATAGCTGGCATGAGCAATGAGTTGTTTGTCTCGTTATAGATGGTATGAGCAATGAGTTGTTTATCTCGTTATAACTGGTATGAACAACGAATTGTTTGTCTCGTTATAGCTGGTGTGAGCAATGAGTTGGTTCTCGTGTTATAGATGGTATGAGCAATGAGTTGTTTGTCTCGTTATAGTTGGTGTGAGCAATAAGTTGTTTGTCTCGTTATAGCTGGTATTCGCAATGAGTTGTTTGTCTCGTTATAGCTGGTATGAGCAATGAGTTGTCTCGTTATAGCTGGTATGAGCAATGAGTTGTTTGTCTCGTTATAGCTGGTATGAGCAATGAGTTGTTTGTCTCGTTATAGCTGGTATGAGCAATGACTTGTTTGTCTCGTTATTGCTGTTATGAGCAAAGAGTTGTCTATCTCGTTATAGCTGGTATAAGCAATGAGTTGTTTGTCTCGTTATAGCTGGTATGCGCATTGAGTGGTTTGTCTCGTTATAGCTGGTATGAGCAATGAGTTGTTTGTCTCGTTATAGCTGGTATGAGCAATGAGTTGTTTGTTCGTTATAGCTTGTATCGTTTATATCGTTATCGCTGGTATGAGCAATGAGTTGTTTGTCTCGTTATAGCTGGTATGAGCAATGAGTTGTTCGTCTCGTTATAATTGATATGAGCAATGAGTTGTTTGTCTCATTATAGCTGGTATGAGCAATGAGTTGTTTCTCTCGTTATAGCTAGTATGAACAATGAGTTGTGTTGTTATAGCTGGTATGAGCAATGAGTTGTTTGTCTCGCTCTAGCTGCTATGAGCAATGAGTTGTATCGTTATAGCTGGTATAAACAATGAGTTGTTTATCTCATTATAGTTGGTATGAGCAATGAGCTGTTTGTCTCGTTATAGCTGGTATGAACAATGAGTTGTTTGTCTCGTTCTTAGTGGTATGAGCAATGAGTTGTTTGTCTCGTTCTAGCTGGTATGAGCAATGAGTTGTTTGTCTCGTTATAGCTGGTATGAGCAATAAGTTGTTTGTCTCGTTATAGCTGGTATGAGCAATGAGTTGTTTGTCTCGTTCTTAGTGGTATGAGCAATGAGTTGTTTTTCTCGTCATAGCTGTTATGAGCAGTGAGTTTTTGACAGTATTTATGAAGTCTGGTACTGGTGCCTCCTGGGCTAGGTTAAGGTTAATGTAAACGTCACCAGCAAGTAGAAGGCAATGTTTAATTAGTTACTCAACATATTCTTAGGTACAAGTTTCCGCCTTCACCCAGTATTGGTTAGTAGCTACAATAGGTATATTTCAGTTCTTATTTATCCCCATATGATCAGAGAACTGGGCAATAGCTCCCCTACATTAAAAAACGGACAGTATCCCCATGTGACAAAACCTACTTGGGAAAAACTGACGGTTTACTGAGCCTAATTTAATCCAACCTAACCAAGATAGTAGTCCTGATATATACTGGCTCCTAGGGTAGCTTGGCATGAAAACTGAGCAGTAGGCACCTTATCAGGGGCTTGACTTTGCTAAAAAAATGATATCATCAAGGGTTCTGGTGGCCTGGTGGCTAAAGCTCTCGCTTCAACTGCGAGGGTCTTGGTTCGATTCCTAGCCAGGGTAGAAACATTGGGCGTTTTTCTTTTCACCTGTTGTGATATTCACCCATTCCTTAAATGGGTACCTGGGTGCTAGTCGACTGGTGTGGGTCGCATCCTGGGACACAGATCTAATCTGCGGGAAATGTTCAGCATATAGTCTGGGGATGGTGTGCTAGAATATAGTTTGGGGATGGGGTGTCAGTATATAGTGTGGGGATTGGCTGTCAGTATATAATCTGGGAATGGTGTGCTAGTATATAGTCTGTGGATGGTGTGCTAGTATAAAGTCTGGAGACGAGGTGTCTGTATATAATCTGGGGATGGTGTGCTAGTATATAGTCTGAGAATTGTGTGCTAGTATAAAGTCTCGGGAGGGTGTGCTAGTATATAGTATGGGGATGGTGTGTTAATATATAGTCTGAAGAGGGTGTGCTAGTATATAGTGTGGTGATGGTGTGCTAGTATATGTTCTAGTGATGGTGTGCTAGTATGTAGGTTGGGGATGGTGTGCTAGTATATAGCCTGGGGATGGTGTGCTAGTATATAGTCTGGGGATGGGGTGCTAGTATATAGTCTGGGGATAAGGTGCTAGTATATAGTCTGGGGATGGGGTATCTGTATATAGTCCGGGGATCGTCTGCAGTATGGGGATGGTGTGCTAGTATATAGACTTGGGATGGCGTGTCTGTATATAGTCTGGGGATTGTGTCCTACTGTATAGTCTGGGAATGGTGAGCTTGTATATAATCTGGGAATGGGGTGCTATTATAGTGTTGGGTTGCTGTGTCTGCATGTAGACTGAGGATGGTGTGCTTGTATATAGTCTTTGGATGGTGTGTATGTATATAGTTTGGGGATGGTGTGCGAGTATATAATCTGAGGATGGTGTTCTAGTATATAGTCTGGGGATGGTGTGGTACTATATATTCTGGGGAGGGTTTGCTAGTTTATAGTCTGCAGATGGTGTGCTAGTATATACTTTGAGGATTGAGTGCTAGTATATACTCTGCTTATGGGGTGTCTGTATTGTCTTGGGATGGTGTGCTGGAATATAGTCTGGGAATGGGGTGTCTGTATAGTCGGGGGATGGTGTGCTGGTATATACTCTGGGGATGGGGTGTCAGTAAATAGTTTGATGATGGGGTAACAGTATTTAGTCTGGGGATGGTGTCCTTATATATAGTCTGGGGATGGTGTGCTAGTATATAGTCTGGGGATGGTGTGCTAGTATATATTATGGGGATGCTATGCTAGCATATACTCTGGGGATTGTGTGCTAGTATATATGCTGGGGATCGGGTGCTAGCATATATTCATGGGATGTTGTGCTTGTATATAGTCCGGGGATGGTTTGCTAGTATATAGTCTGGGGATGGGGTGTCAGTCTATTGTCTGGGGATGGTGTGCTAGTATATAGTCTGAGGATGGTGTGCTAGTATATAGTCTGGGGATGGTGTGCTAGCATATAGCCTGGGGATAGTGTGCTAGTATATAGTCTGAGGTTGGTGTGCTAGTATATAGTCTGGGGATCGTGTGCTAGTATATAGTCTGGGGATGGGGTTTCTGTATATAGTCCGGGGATGGTGTGCTAGTATATATTCTGAGGATGGTGTGCTAGTATATAGTCTGGAAATGGTTTGCTAGTATATAGTCTTGGGATGGTGTGCTAGTATATACTCTGGGGATGGTGTGCTAGTATATCGTCTGGGGATTATGTGCTAGTATATAGTCTGGGGATAGTATGCCAATATATAGCCTGGGGATGGGGTGTCTGTGTATAGTCTGGAAATGGTGTGCTAGTATATAGCCTGAAGATTGTGTGCTAATATGTAGTCTGGGGATGAGGTGTCTGTATATAGTCTGGGAATGATGTGCTAGTATAGTCTGTGGATGGTCTGCTGGTATAAAATCTGGGGATGGCCTGCTAGTATATAGTCTTCAGATGGTGTGCTAGAATATAGTCTGGGGATGGGGTGTCTGTACATAGCGTGGGTATGGTGTGCTAGTATATAGTCTGTGGATGGTGTGCTGCTTTATAGTCTGGGGATGGGGTGCTAGTATATAGTCTGGTGATGTGGTGCTAAACATAGTCTTGGAAAAGTGTGCGAATATATAATCGGATGGTGTGCTAGTATATAGTCTAGGCATGGTGTGTCTGTATATAGTCTGGGGATGGTGTGCTAGTATATAGTCTGTGGATGGTGTGCTAGTATATAGTCTGGGGATGGTGTGCTATATATTCGGGGGAGGGTTTGCTAGTTTATAGTTCGCAGATGGTGTGCTAGTATATACTTTGGGGATGGAGTGCTAGTATATAGTCTGGGGATGGGGTATCAGTATATAGTCTGATGATGGGTTATCAGTATTTAGTCTGGGGATGGTGTCCTTGTATATAGTCTGGGGATGGTGTGCTAGTTTATAGTCTTTTGATAGTGTGCAATTATATAGTCTGGGGATGGGGTGTCTGTATAGTCTGTGGATGGGGTGCTAGTATATAGTCTGAAAATGGTGTCCTAGTATATAGTCTGGGGATAGGGAGTCTGTATATAGTCTGAGAATGATGTGCTAGTATATAGTATGGGGATTGTGTGCTAGTATATAGTATGGGGATGGTGTGCAAGTATATATTCTGTGGATGGTGTGCTAGTATATAGTCTGGGGATAGTGTGCTAGTATATCTCTGGATGGTGTGCTAGTATATATTCTGGGGATGCTATGCTAGCATATACTCTGGGGATTGTGTGCTAGTATATATGCTGGGGATTGGGTGCTAGTACATATTCTGGGGATGTTGTGCATGTACATAGTCCGGGGATGGTTTGCTAGTATATAGTCTGCGGATGGTGTGCTTCTATAGAGTCTTGGGATGAGGTGTCAGTCTGTTGTCTGGGGATGGTGTGCTAGCATATAGTATCTGGATAGGATGTCTGTATCCAGTCTGGGGATGGTGTGC
Source organism: Cherax quadricarinatus (assembly GCF_038502225.1). Taxonomy (NCBI): domain Eukaryota; kingdom Metazoa; phylum Arthropoda; class Malacostraca; order Decapoda; family Parastacidae; genus Cherax; species Cherax quadricarinatus. The sequence goes on from NW_027198414.1 coordinate 33,118, forward strand.
TAGTATATAGTCTGAGGATGGTGTGCTATTATATAGCCTGGTGGTGTGCTACCATATAGTCTGGGGATGGGGTTTCTGTGTATAGTCTGGGGATGGTGAGCTAGTATATAATCTCGAGATGGTGTGCTAGTATATATTCTGGGGATGGTGTGCTAGTATATATTCTGGGGATGGTGTGCTAGTATATAGTCTGGGAATGGTGTGCTAATATATAGTCTGGGAATGGTGTGCTGGTATATAGACTTGGGATGGTGTGCTAGTATATTTTCTGGTGATGGTGTGCTAGTATATCGTCTGGGGATGGTGTGCTAGTATATAGTCTGGGGATGGGGTGTCTGTATATAGTCTGGAAATGGTGTGCTAGTATATAGCCTGAAGATGGTGTGCTAATATGTAGTCTGGGGATGATCTGATAGTACATAGTCTGGGGATGGTGTGCTAGTATATAGTAAGGGGAATGTGTGCTAGTATATACTCTGGGAAAGGGGTGTCAGTATATAGCCTTTGGATAGTATGCTAGTATATAGTCTATAGTCTGAGGATGGTGTGCTATTATATAGCCTGGTGGTGTGCTACCATATAGTCTGGGGATGGGGTTTCTGTGTATAGTCTGGGGATGGTGAGCTAGTATATAATCTCGAGATGGTGTGCTAGTATATATTCTGGGGATGGTGTGCTAGTATATATTCTGGGGATGGTGTGCTAGTATATAGTCTGGGAATGGTGTGCTAATATATAGTCTGGGAATGGTGTGCTGGTATATAGACTTGGGATGGTGTGCTAGTATATTTTCTGGTGATGGTGTGCTAGTATATCGTCTGGGGATGGTGTGCTAGTATATAGTCTGGGGATGGGGTGTCTGTATATAGTCTGGAAATGGTGTGCTAGTATATAGCCTGAAGATGGTGTGCTAATATGTAGTCTGGGGATGATCTGATAGTACATAGTCTGGGGATGGTGTGCTAGTATATAGTAAGGGGAATGTGTGCTAGTATATACTCTGTGAAAGGGGTGTCAGTATATAGCCTTTGGATAGTATGCTAGTATATAGTCTTGGGATGGGGTGTCTGTATATAGTCTGGTGATGGTGTGCTAGATATAGTCTGGGGATGGTGTGCTGGCATATAATCGGTGGATGGTGTGCTGGTATGTAGTCTGGGGATGTGGTGCTATAAATAATCTGGGGAAAGTGTGACAATATATAGTCTGAGGATGGTGTGCTAGTATATAGTCTAGGCATGGTGTGTCTGTATCTAGACTGGGGATGGTGTGCTAGTATATAGTCTGGGAATGATGTGCTAGTATATAGTCTGGGGATGGTGTGCTAGTATATAGTCTGGGGATGGTGTGCTAGTATATAGTCTGGGGATGGTGTCCTAGTATATAGTCTGGGGATGGTGTGTCTGTATATAGTCTGGGAATGGGGTGTCTATATAGTCTGGGAATGATGTGCTAGTACATATTCTGTGGATGGTGTGCAAGTATATATTCTGGGGATGGTGTGCTAGTATATAGTCTGGGGATAGTGCTAGTATATATTGTGTGGATGGTGTGCTAGTATATATTCTGGGGATGCTATGCTAGCCTATACTCTGGGGATTGTGTGCTCGTATATATGCTGGGGAACGGGTGCTAGTACATATTCTGGGGATGCTGTGCTTGTATATAGTCCGGGGATGGTTTGTTAGTATATAGTCTGCGGATGGTGTGCTAGTATAGAGTCTGGAGATGGGGTGTCAGTCTATTCTCTGGGGATGGTGTGCTAGTATATAGTCTGAGGATAGGATATCTGTATCCAGTTTGGGGATGTTGTGCTAGTATATAGCCTGGGAATGGTGTGCTAGTATATAGTCTGAGGATGGGGTTTCTTTATATAGTCCGTGTTACGTTTTGAGTCTTTCTTTTCAGAGAGGAGACCCGTTAGTAACAACAGGTGAAGATGCACTCAGGTCTTCTTACTCTTTTTAAATACACATATAAATATAAGGCAAAAAAGCTCTATAATGCTTCATCTGGTTTTATTCAGTGTAATACTAAGCTTATAGAGTCACTTAGTGAATTAAATAATTGATAAAATTTTGGTATACGTTTTCTTATATATTCATATGTACACAATCACTGTAATTTCATAATCAAAGTCAAGATCAATGAAACACTAGATAGGGCGCCTTTACCACCTCCTCAATCAATTATATACACTACAGCTAGAACTGGTTAGAGACCACCACGAGACTTTAATGGTTGGAGAACACAGACGTGGTGTATTGCTTCACTAAATGGCTGACTGCACAGAAGCAACCCGTCAAATATTCCGAGACTGAAGTAATCCAAGCAACCTTGGTTGAACCTAGGAATCCTGGTTCAAATGATCTCCTGAGATTTGCAATCAGAGAATAAAGGAGCTCCGTGGCTTGGTGCTTTCTCTACCAGAGGTGAGAATGAACTGCTATGAGTAAAACTCCCTAGCTTGACGTCACCTCGGAATGAGTGAGTTTGTGAAGCATAAACCACCACAAGTCAATTCAACATATAAACACAAAACATCCTACAAAATAAATCAATAATTCATGGCCAGATAATATTATAAAACTAGGAGTCTTTATTTTAGCTAAGAATAAAGGTACCAGTAATATAATACTAAGTGAAAAAGCCGTAATTACAAACTAATCAATTGACCCTTCTTCAGTTTTTTTTTTATATTTTATTTGAAACAGTGAGATACACAATGATAAATGTATATTAAAAACACACAAAAGAAAGCGGTTAATGTTACAATAATCTCACACGACCAACGATACCGTACAATATAATGGTAATACACCTTACACACAAACAAAGTATTGACACAACACATTATACATTATTAAAGAACATGTCTAACTATGTTGTATATACAAATGGCAAGCACACATGGGTAAGTATATAGACTGTATAATAAAGTGTTAAAAAACCAACACACACAATAACACACACACACAAGCACACTCATACACACCAACATACACATAGGTATTAATGAATCGACGACGAAAACATCCACTTTTTTTTTTATTTTATTTAAAATACAGTATACATTATACGTGTAAGCAAACATGTCACTAAACCAATCAACATGTAACAACAAAATTAAAGTACAACATACGTATACACAATCCAAAAAGAAAAAGGTACACATCACACAGGTGTACCAACAACATGTCCAGATAATCTACTTCAGCACACTTAAACATCTTATGCCAAGTTTTATATACAAAACAATTCTTAAAGGTAAAAACCTCACCACATACCATTAAAACCTATACATCCACCCCCCACCAAAGGTACATTTATAAAGTCGTACATATGTGCTTTGGAAGTAAAAGGTACCCCCCCTCATCAAATACCAACATAACAATAACATACTATAAGAGCACAGGATACTACTTGCTCTAAGTAACAATTATGAAAACTTTGTCTAGCATACAAGGATAATATACTCTATATCTCAACACGGGTGCAATCCACCCAAGACTTCTTCATACACTATATTCCCTATAGCAGCATTAATACATAACATACACCGCTACTTGAACTCAAATGCACACCTGATCCAACAAAGTCATCTAAAATTGTGTATTTACACAAAATCAATATACATTTTTATATTACCTTACATATACTCTTACATGTGACTTTAAACATTAAAATAGCAAAGGGAAACCAACAGCGTGTACTTAAAATATATAACACTACCCTGCACATACAGTGTCACACGACATGTACTATATAATCTTAACCAGGCCGCTGAAACATTATATGTTAGGCCTTATGTGCCAAAATACAATCTCGCATAATATTAAACTGTACCACGTTGCTCATTACAGCTATTTACACTTCCGAACCTTCAGATATACAGAAATTGTGTCTTACAGAATGCATCCTACAAGAAGGGAACCCCCGGACTTTGTATCACAGCATATTCTAAACAGTCATATGGCAGACCTTAGTAACACAATTATTCACCGCTTGACCTGAGCAGAGTGCGGACGTGTGACTACTGCCCTCTGCTGGCCATTGGAGGAGACTTATAATTTCACAACATGGCGCAGTTTCTGAGAAGGCGTGTGCACACGGTGTGCCTTGAATTGGTGCGTGGTGCAATAACGCCTCAGTCTGCGCAAGTGCTTTTACCGCAAATTATCCGTGACACCTATGGTGTTGCGGATCATGAACTGTATGGTGTGGCGCTAAATGGTGCCTATCGTATTTTCGTCAAGTTGAGATCAGCTGGAGTGTATGAACGGCTGGTTGACAAGTACCAGGACGGGAGTGTGGACGTTAATTCAGCGATACGTGTTCGACTCATCGACGTGTCTAGGCATTACACATGAGTGAAAGTCCGAAATGTGCCATTTGAGGCGGACGAGACTGACCTGCGGAATGTATTTGAACAGTATGGAACTGTACACCTGGCTATGGCTGGTAAATGGACGGATGGGGCGTATGCCGGCTTGCCGGATGGTACGTTCACGCTCAAGATGACGTTGAGGCATTCCATCCCGTCTTACGTCATACTGGACGCATTTAGGACGCAGGTAATGGTGTACTACGCTGGGCAGCAGAAGACGTGTAGGTTATGTAGTGCATATGACCATATGGCGGCCCAGTGTGGGAGATGGCAGCGGAGACAGGAACTAGGTAGTGAGATGGTGAATGAGCCAGAACCGGAGGTGGGTCATGCTGATGAGTCACCTGTACATAGAAGTGGCACTTCCTGGAGTGAGGAAGTGGAGCGTGAGCTGCCACTGGTGGGTACCAGCCCGTCACTGTCACAGTTAGTGGGATGTGAGGCATCTGCCTTGGAGACCGGGAAGACTGTGCAGAGTGGTGAAGTGCAGGTAGAGGGAGGCCTACTGGTGAACGTGAAGGAAAAATCCTTTGAGAAGAAGGCTTCTAAGGATAACTTGAGGATAGTGAGGAGTCCTGTTCGGATTGACGATGAGCAACTTGGAAGATTGGCAAACATGGCAGATGATTCGCCAGGAGTGGTGGAAGTGATTGAGGTGAATGCTGAGAATCACAGGGAGGCATCCAGTGAGTTGGAAATGGATGCAGAGAGTGTCAACCTTAAGAGGGCGGCGACATATTCCGACTCGGATGATGTTTTGACCCCGGCACAGAGACCGGGGAAAAAGCCGTGGGTTGATGTGGTGCGTGGGAGCTCTAAAGGTACACCTGGTCCGGTGTTGGATCAGGGGAAGCCACAAGTGGGCAGTGGAGAGAAAAGTGGAAGAAGCAGACACACTGGAAGCGTGTCAGTGAAAGGTGAAATGGGGCAGAGGGTGAAATCACATAAGTAGGTTTCATGTGCATGACAGTGAATATTAATGGATTGTGTGCGAGTGAGCAGCGTCTGTGGGTAAATGGATTTTTAAGGCATTATGCTATAGACATTGTTTTTGTGCAGGAACATAATTTCAAGCTGGGAAGGGAATTGGAGGTGGATGGGTACAGAGTGTTTGTGATGTATTCGGAGTGGATGAAGGGAGGGGTGGGAATCCTGATCCGAGAGACGAGCCCGTTTGTTGTTCTTAGGAGTGAAGGGGGGGGGGTCGTGTGTTAAGAATAGATGGGTGGTGGAGAGGTGAGAGGATGGCAGTAGTTTGTGTGTATGTGCCGGCTGAGAATGATGTAAGGGTAAAGAATGAGTTTGTGAATAATGTATTGGTATATTATTTGCGGTCATTACCGTCAGTGACAATAGTTGGTGGTGACTGGAACTGTGTGGTGCGTAGGAAGGAATGTGGAACCGAGGGGAGCAGGGTGTTTTTTGGCAGGTTTAGGGGATCTGTTGAGAGGTTTGGGATTGAGGGATATAGTTGATGGAGGGGATTGCGAGATAGAGCACACATTTCATAGAAAGGGCTATGCTGCACGACTAGATAGGTTGTATGTGACAAGGGGTGTGAGGGTGACGCGAGTGCAGACGGTGAATGTCGTTTATTCAGATCATAGGGCGGTTTATGCTGATTTAAATTGGGACGGTTTGCCTAAGAGATATTTGGGGTACTGGAAGATGAATGTACGACTACTGGGTGAGGGGGTGGAGGGAGGGGATTTTGAAAGTTTGTGGGAGGACTTATGGGGTGGGGGTAAGAGTGCAAGCGATTTATTGGGGTGGTGGGATGGGGTTGCGAAGAGGAGGATCAGGCAATTTTATGTGCGAAGGGGAAAGAATGAGGCATGGATGACATATGGGCTTCAACAGTATTTAGAGGGGCGGTTGCAGGGTTGTTATGAGAGGGGTGCTGTGGTAGGTGTGTATCCAATGGAGAAAATTGAAGCGTTAAAGTGGCAGATAAGAGATATGCACAATGAGAGATTTGATGAGGCGAGGGTGCAAGGTGGGTTAGAGGAAGCGATATGGCGTGACAGGCCGTCAGCCTGTGTGTTACGGGGTCAGCGGAGACGCAGGTTGGCAATGGAGATTGATAAGCTGGTAGTACACGAAAACTTAGGTGGGTATACGAAGGGTCAGGAGTTGAGAACTACTGAGGGTATGAGTGGTTTTCTGGATAGTTGGTTTGGAAAATATTTGTGGAGTGTAGGAGTGAACGGTGAGGATTTAGAGAGATTGGGAGAGAATGTATCTTGTGTGCTGAGTGGAAGTGATCGTATGGCATTGGGAGGGGATATTGAAGAGGGGGAGGTATGGAGAGCTTTGGAGAATATGGTGAGAGGTAAAGCGCCTGGTATAGATGGGTTACCTTGTGAATTCTATGTGAAGCATTGGAGTGTGTTGAAGGATTTTTTAGTGAACCTGATGAATGTGATGAAAAGTGAGGGGAGGATGGGTGAGTTGCAGCGTACCGCAGTAGTAGTTTTGATTCCAAAAGGGAAAGGCCCTACTACAGTGCAGAACTACAGGGCGTTGTCGTTGTTATGTGCTGATTATAAGATATTCGCAAAAGTCTTGGGGAACAGGCTGAAGTGCGTGATAGAGTTGTTGCGAGAGGTCAGTATGGGGTGCCTGGGAGGACAATGTATGAGGGGCATGGAATAATAAAAGATTTCGTGGAAAGTATGGAGGGGGAGAATAAAGGGGGGGAGGTATCTTAGCATTGGATTGGCAGGCAGCGTATGATTGCGTAGAACGAGAGGCACTGTGGCATTTCTTACGGAGGCAGGGTTTTGGGGAAGAGATGGTGCGTTGGATTGAGACTTTGTATAATAGGGTAGGTGTACGTGTGCAGGTGAATGGGAAATTGGGAGAGTGGGTTTCAATGGGTAGAGGCATAAGGCAGGGTTGTCCTCTGTCTCAACTGTTGTTTGCTTGTATACAGGACCCTTTTTACAGGGCAGTGGGGAAATGTTTAGGGGTGGATCGTGGTGTGGAGAATGGAGGGATGGGAATAATAGGGTATGTGGATGATACAACAATTCTAATGAGCTGGGAGGAAAGTTTACATGAGGTGGAGGATGTGATTGGTAGTTTTGAAGGAGTTACAGGTTTAAGAGTGAATGTGGAGAAATCGAAATTATTGGTCTTAGGAAATTGGGTAGGGAGGGCGAGATGGGAAACAGCTGTGTGTTGGTGTGTGGTGGATAGACTAAAGGTGTGTGGGATAATTTATATGGGGAATGCCGGGGAGGCATGGATGGTTAATTCTGGGAGGGCAGTGGATAGGTTGGTGGGTAGGTTAAATGTTTTGAGACCCATGCATTTGACGATACATCAACATGTAATAGTGGTGAATGTAATGTTATATAGTATGGTCTGGCATGTGGCAGCAGTATATCCGTTGGCAGGACCGGACATAACTAGAATGCTAAAAAAGGTTTTTCGTTATATATGGGATTCTGGGTGTGACTGGTTGGGTAGGAGTGTTGTTATGCTACCGGTCGACAAAGGTGGATTGGGTTTAATAGATATTAGATTAAGGGTTAAGTGTATATATTTGAAGAGGGGGTTTCTCCGAGTGGAAGGTCATGTGGGGAAGGGTGTGCAAGCATTATATGAGGAGGCACGAAGGTGGTGGGTAGGATCAGAGATGAAAGAGTGCGAGGATGTGCTACGAGCTTTATTGTATGTTAGAGATCTGTCTAGGATACGGGTGGGTGTTCTGGAGCGTGCTGTAGGGGTGAGGGTGATTGCGAATGTTGAGGGCATATACCCAATGTATGCATGGGGAGACATTTGGGTAAGGTTGCGGTTGGTGCGCATCAGATCGAGAGTGAGAGAGGTAATGTTTCGTTTCCTTCATGGAATACTGCAGTCTGGTGTGGTGCTTCGGGAGAGAGGGTTGTTGGTGGAGGACGTATGTAGGGCGTGTGGGGATAGGGAGACAGCTTTTCATGTAGTATATTTTTGTAAAAATTTGGAGTGTATATGGGAGTGGATGGGTGGGATTTTGAGGAGGGTGGGTGGGGGAGGGATATCGGTATTAAGGGCATTGAGTTTAGATGTGGGAGGTGTGGAAGAGTCTGTGCAGCGTGCTTTGGTCTACATCATAACGGATTTTGTTTTCGTATCATGGTCCATGAGGGGTAATGGGGATTGGATGGTGCGAAAGAAGGTATTGGCTGCAACTATGTACAAAACACTTAGTCGTAATAGGGGGATATACGGAAGTAGATGGGAAAGGGCTTTTCCTGAAGCATATCGAAGTATGAATGTCAGAGGTTTGTTGGCGGAGTGAGGAAAAAAAAAGGGGGGGGGGATGTGATAGGAATTTCAGGGGTTGCACCGGGCTCGTCTCAGAATTTGGGAATGTATGAGGAGTTCCTTGATATGGTGTGAAATGGCAGCGTAGTTGTGGAGTGTGTTTTAAGTAAGTTTGTGGTGGTTTGTAAGGGAAAAGTTGTTAAGATTTTTATGGACATGGAAATGAGCAATATTTCTGTGAATGTGAAAAGTATACGGTCATACTCAGGATGGTATACTGATGTATGTAATGGATAAGTTTAATTTGGAATAGGTTGTAATGTATTATCAGGACTGGTGGTTGTATCAAAGCAAAGGACATGCGGGCGTGATAAATATGTCTGTGTACCAAATGTACTACTAATAATGAGATAATGCAATGTGTGTGATTTTTATCATACATCAAGTGTATATAGCAGTATGTAAGAGAGAATTTCATGTACTCAGTATGGGTTGTATATTAGTATTCGGTGAAGTTCAAGGAATATTATTGACGAGTGATGGGTATATAAGGACGTGTTGATGTACAATGTGTTAAGTAGTGTTAGGATGGTGAGGCAAGTAATGCTGCGGTCTGTAGAATAAGAATATAGTACTTGTTTAAGTTAATGTTTAATAGTAAAGACTATGTATATTTTATTATATGGTAGAAGAAGTTTGTTACTTAAAAATGGAAATTATATTTGAAAAATGTTACTAAATATACGTGATTGTGTAAGTTCGCTTGTAGGATGATGTAGTGTTTGTTCGCTTGTAGGATGATGTAGTGTTTGTTCGCTTGTGGGATGATGTAGTGTTTGTTCACTTGTAGGATGATGTAGTGTTTGTTCGCTTGTAGGATGATGTAGTGTTTGTTCGCTTGTAGGATGATGTAGTGTTTGTTCACTTGTAGGATGATGTAGTGTTTGTTCACTTGTAGGATGATGTAGTGTTTGTTCACTTGTAGAATGATGTAGTGTTTGTTCGCTTGTAGGATGATGTAGTGTTTGTTCGCTTGTGGGATGAATGTAGTGTTTGTTCGCTTGTAGGATGATGTAGTGTTTGTTCGCTTGTAGGATGATGTAATGTTTGTTCGCATGTAGGATGATGTAGTGTTTGTTCGCTTGTAGGATGATGTAGTGTTTGGTCGCTTGTAGGATGATGTAGTGTTTGTTCGCTTGTAGGATGATGTAGTGTTTGTTCGCTTGTAGGATGATGTAGTGTTTGTTCGCTTGTAGGAAGAATGTAGTGTTTGTTCACTTTTAGGATGATGTAGTGTTTGTTCGCTTGTAGGATGATGTAATGTTTGTTCGCTTGTGGGATGAATGTAGTGTTTGTTCACTTGTAGGATGATGTAGTGTTTGTTCGCTTGTGGGATGAATGTAGTGTTTGTTCGCTTGTAGGATGATGTAGTGTTTGTTCGCTTGTAGGATGAATGTAGTGTTTGTTCGCTTGTAGGATGATGTAGTGTTTGTTCACTTGTAGGATGAATGTAGTGTTTGTTCGCTTGTAGGATGATGTAGTGTTTGTTCGCTTGTGGGATGAATGTAGTGTTTGTTCGCTTGTAGGATGATGTAGTGTTTGTTCGCTTGTGGGATGATGTAGTGTTTGATCACTTGTAGGATGATGTAGTGTTTGTTCGCTTGTGGGATGAATGTAGTGTTTGTTCACTTGTAGGATGATGTAGTGTTTGTTCACTTGTAGGATGATGTAGTGTTTGTTCACTTGTAGGATGATGTAGTGTTTGTTCACTTGTAGGATGATGTAGTGTTTGTTCACTTGTAGGATGATGTAGTGTTTGTTCGCTTGTGGGATGAATGTAGTGTTTGTTCGCTTGTAGGATGATGTAGTGTTTGTTCGCTTGTGGGATGAATGTAGTGTTTGTTCGCTTGTGGGATGAATGTAGTGTTTGTTCGCTTGTAGGATGATGTAGTGTTTGTTCGCTTGTAGGATGATGTAGTGTTTGTTCACTTGTAGGATGATGTAGTGTTTGTTCGCTTGTGGGATGATGTAGTGTTTGTTCGCTTGTAGGATGATGTAGTGTTTGTTCGCTTGTAGGATGATGTAGTGTTTGTTCGCTTGTAGGATGATGTAGTGTTTGTTCGCTTGTAGGATGATGTAGTGTTTGTTCGCTTGTAGGATGATGTAGTGTTTGTTCACTTGTAGGATGATGTAGTGTTTGTTCGCTTGTGGGATGAATGTAGTGTTTGTTCGCTTGTAGGATGATGTAGTGTTTGTTCGCTTGTAGGATGATGTAGTGTTTGTTCACTTGTAGGATGATGTAGTGTTTGTTCGCTTGTGGGATGAATGTAGTGTTTGTTCGCTTGTAGGATGATGTAGTGTTTGTTCGCTTGTGGGATGAATGTAGTGTTTGTTCGCTTGTGGGATGAATGTAGTGTTCCTAGAAGTGAACAAACACTACATCATCCTACAAGTGAACAAACACTACATCCTACAAGTGAACAAACACTACATCGTCCTACAAGTGAACAAACACTACATCATCCTACAAGCGAACAAACACTACATCATCCTACAAGTGAACAAACACTACATCATCCTACAAGCGAACAAACACTACATCGGCGCTACATCGTCCCACAAGGTGAACAAACACTACATCATCCCTGAAGCGACAAACACTACATCATCACAAGGCGAACAAACTTGAACATCGCCCCGCAAGCGAACAAACACGTCTCTGGCAAGTGAACAAACACTACATCATCTACAGGCGAACAAACACTACATCATCTACAAGCGAACAAACACTACATCATCCCACAAGCGAACAACTGCATCATCACAAGCGAACAAACTACATCATCCTACAAGCGAACAAACGCTGCAATCATCCCACAAGCGAACAAACACTACATCATCCCACAAGAACAAACACTACATCATCACAAGAAGAACAAACATATATTCATCCTACAAGCGCAACACACTACAACATCCTACAGAACAAACACTACATCATCCTGCAAGTGAACAAACACTACATCATCTACAGGAAGCATCCTCAACGTCTAACCAAAGGCAAACACTACATCATCCCACAAGC
>NW_027198415.1:0-44841 GCF_038502225.1 Cherax quadricarinatus
ACATATTACCCCCCCCCCTCCGTGGTTATCCAACCACCCCACTATTTACAACCTAACATACTATAAACAATGAATGTTGCCTAATCTAAAGTCACACAGCAATGATCAAAACATTAATTTATGTAATTGTCCTAATGGTTCAGTTACATAACAATATGTATTACACAACAATGGTGATATAGAAAAGTCACAAAGACATACAAAATTACTACAAAACCATAAGAATAAACTTAGTCTCAAAATCCAACACATGTAAGCCTTTACACATTTAAACATGCAATTCCAGTGTTAAAACAATAACACAGCTTCAACTATGACATTCAAGCTCTATACAGCTTATATGGACATTACATAGTACTATTGACAACAGTACAATACAACATAAAATATAACCATGACATAAGTAACACATAAAGACTGTGCCTAGCACGCACCTAACCACAAAAACCTATAACACCACTGTTGCCCAACTTTATTTACACTATCTGACGTGCATTAACCTCTTTACTCTCAAAACAAAACTGAAAATTGCAGAACACCAGTGACGAACAATAATGCACAGACATTAATACAAACATATCACATCATATCTCTGGACACCGTGCATGATCACAGCATCAACACTATGCAGTGCAAGGCACCTAGAAAACAAGTTGGAGCAAATACATGCAATTATTATAGCAAATCTCCAAATTACAATGTCATTACCGTAAATCAATATTACCACACACAATATGTATAATAAGTATAAAGTCCAGTCACACAAAAACTGGCCAGCTCCACAGGTGCTAGCACCCGTGGTCCACATATTATTCACTCATGCATCACTCATCCAACACTCTCGCAAAACTTTTGTTATCCATTACCAGGGAGGCAACCCTGTTTTCACCCCTGACTTCCCTACCCCAGCAACACTTTCCAATCATACCCTCCCCTCCCTCGTATATTACAAGTCTAATAAAACCTGTAACGTAAGTTGCCTATATCCCTCTGAAAAATCCTTCACCCACCTCCTCCCATAAATTTCCTTATTTCTACATACCGTTTTATAGAACGTTAACGCTAACACCCTCCTCTTCACCTCAGTAACCTGTTTGCCCCGCAATCCCCACACTATATAGATATAATCTGCCATAATGTACCCCACAGCTCTGATTACACTTTCCTCCCAACCCCCCACGTCGAGACTTAATGCTCTCAATACAGAAATTCCTTTACCTCCTATCCTATTTATCACCCTATTTAACCACCCCTTGACACTCCTCAGTCCATCACAAAAATATACTACATGAAAAGCCGACTCCTCCCCACCACATATCCCACACTCCCCCCCGTCAACGACTCGTCTATCCCGTAGAACCACACCCGACGGTAAAATGCCGTGCAGAAAACGATACATTACATCCCGAACACGAGGTTGCAACCTCATCCTACTCAACCTATTCCATATACTTCCCCATGCATACATGGGGAAAATTCCCTCTACAGGCGCTACAACCCTCCCGGCTAACAATCTACACAACCTACCTATTTTAACCTTTGCTGGCTCTCGATCCCACGCCAGAGCCCTCAACACAGTTTCACACTCATGCAACTCAACTCCTGTATACATCCGTTGCAATCTGTTATGGATCCTGGCCAAACCCCCCCCACCCACACTTTCCCTCATCACCTCCCTTTTAATGAAGACACATTTGACCCTCCGCTTTAAGTCCAGCAATCCCAGCCCCCCCTTACTTACAGGTAACATTACCACATCCCTCTTAATCCAATCACAGCTCGAACCCCACAAGAATTTAAAAACCTTCCTAAGTATGTTCGTTATTGCTGGCCCAGTTAATGGGAACACGGCTGCCACGTGCCATACTTTGCTATACAGTAAGATATTAACAACAATGGCACGCTGCACAAGGGTCAAATGATAAGGTCGCAATGCACCCAAGCGTCCCTGAATCCTTTCTACCATCCTAAGCGAGTTTTCCATGCGTGCCACAGGTAGATCGTCTGCATAAATAAGACCGCAGATTTTTAACGAATTCACCTGCCTCCTCACAACTGCACTACCCCAATCAACCCTACCCGCCCAAGCTCCTAACCCCATGACCATGGATTTATCTGAATTTACCCTCATACCAGTTGCCCCTGCGAACATTTGTACTACCCCGTCTAATGTGTCCATTGACATCCCCTCCCTGATCAGAACAGTTGTATCATCCACATACCCAATTAAAACTGGCCAAACCCTCGCAACCTCACACCCTGGTCCCTCTACGTGACACATACGCTGCTCCATCAATCTATAAAAGGGGTCCTGTACGCACGCAAACAATAATTGTGACATAGGACACCCCTGCCTAAGTCCCCTACCCATTACAATCTTCCCACCCAATCGACCATTAATCTGTACCCTCGCCATTGCACCTCCATACAACGCCTCAACCCAGCCCACTATTTCTTCCCCAAACCCCTGACCCCTGAGGATGGCTTTCAATGCTTTCCGATCCACTCTATCGTATGCCCCTTGCCAATCGAGCGCCACCAAACCTCCCTCCCTCCCCCCCCCTTTTGCCTCCACGAAATCCCTAAGTAACCCATGCCCCTCCACCATAGACCTCCCTGGCAAACCAAACTGAGTTTTTGATACTACCCGCCCTACCACACACTTGACCCGATTTCCCAAAATCTTCGCAAACAATTTATAATCTGCGCATAACAACGAGATCGCCCGGTAATCCCGAAGCGTATGCTGCCCCTTACCCTTCGGTACCAATACAACGACAGCCGTTGCCTGCTTCTCACCCAGCTCACCTCTCTCCTTCATGCAATTTAATAACCTAACCAGAAAATGCCTCAATAATTCCCAATGCTGCTGATAAAACTCTGCCGGGAGTCCATCAATTCCCGGTGCTTTGCCCTTTCGCATTCCACTTAAAGCCCTCCATATTTCCCCCTCAGTTATTTCCCCACCCAGTGCTTCCCTATCACTGTTACGCAACTGACATACCACACTCCCACACACCTGTTCTAAAACCCCATCCTCTACCCCTTCTCGTTGCCAGTACTTCTCATACCACTTGTCAGCAAACGCCCCCATTCCTTCCGTAGCTTGTATGACCTGCCCCTCCCTGTACCCTCCTATCGATTCATGAACCTCCAACCATGGAATAGTCATTGCCTGCTGTCTTTGTTTCTGCCTACGCAATACGCACGATGAAGGTCTATCGCCCCATAACACCTCTTCCACCCCCGCCTGTACCCTCACCGCTTGGAACCTCTCATCCTGTACCTCACGCAGCCTCCCTTTAATTGCCATAATTTCATCCATTGGATAAGTGCCCGCCACCGCCCCCCTCGCATAACAACCCCGTAATCTATCCTCCAAATAGTTAGCAAGCCCATATTTTAAAGAATTGATACGTTTCCCTTCCTTTACGTAATATTGCTTAATCCGTTCTTTAGCCACACCATCCCACCACATCACCACATCCTCTACCCCTTTTATCTCTGCACGTAACCCCTCCCACAGCGTTGCAAATCCCTCTATCCCCTCCTCATCACCTAACACACTTGTATTTAATTTCCAATATCCCCTAGATATACCTGCTAGTGACTCCCACGCCACCTCTGCTACTACCGCCCGATGATCCGAATAAGCTACTTCTATTGTACGGAAAAATGTCAACCCAACCCCTTGAGATATATACAGCCTATCCAACCTAGCAGCGTAACCCCGTCTTACAAAAGTGTGCTCTACCTCCCACGCCCCTCCTCCAACCGCATCCCGCAACTGAATATCCCTCAAAAGATCTCGCAAGGCCGCCGACACGTGCCCCGCCCCTTTTGGTTCCACGTCAGCCCTCCTAATAACGCAGTTCCAGTCGCCACCAACGATGGCCACTGCAGGTAAACCACGTAAGAAGAAAACTAGTTCTTCACATACAAAATCCCTTTTTACCCTCACATCATTTTCCGCTGGTGCATACACACATACAAAAGATACCCGCTGTCCCATCCACCACCCATCCACGCGCAATACTCTTCCCCCTCCCCCCCCCTCACTTCTTAGCAACACAAACGGGCTTGCCTCCCTGATCAATATACCCACACCACCTTTCAGACGTGCAGATGGCAGAGTCATGACCTGAAACCCCTCCACCTCGAGCACTCTTCCCTCCTTGAAATTGTGTTCTTGCAGGAACACTACATCCACCCTATATTTATACAGAAACATTCGAAACCATTCCTTCTTCACACTATTACACAGTCCATTTACGTTCACAGTCATACACCTAAGGCCTCTTTATAGTTTCCAACCCTTCCTCCTCTCTTCATTCATCCCAGGGCCTCCTGCCCCAGAGCCAGCACAAGGCTTCACACCATCAACCCCTCCCCCTTTTTTGCGATGCCTCTTATCGTGACTGCTTCGACATTGCTCTTCCTTCCTCCCAGACCTCTGCGCCGGCGTCAGGACATCATCTGAGTCTGACGCCGCCGCTCTCTTCCTCGTGATGCCCTCTACATCCATGTTATCTTCTGAGGTTCCCTCACGATGAACCTCAACCTCCACCACGCCCCGTTCCACAGCACACGGCGACAACTCTCTCTTACTAGTTGGCCCGTCAACCCTGCTATGTTTTTTATCCTTACATTCCTCTACAGGCACCGCCGTGTCTCTCACCAGCTCAGGAACAACATCCTCTGCAGGCGGTGTCAATGTCCTTAACACTTCCTGAAGCTCTTCCTCTAGAGCCTGCACCTCCTCCTGCACTTGCACTTCTGTACTTTTCCTTTGTGTAGTAACAGATCCTTTTACATCACAGCTTACCTCACACATGCCATTCTCCTCTTTGGAATCCTCCACCTCTTCACTCCACAAGCGCCCAGGCCCTTGCTTGCGCACTGGGCTCTCAACAGCTATCACGCTGGTAACTGGTGCTTCACCAGTTTGCGCTGGCGCCCTCCTCAGCTTCACGCACTCTGCCGCCATATGGTCGTACGCCCCACATATTCTGCACGTACGTCTCTGTCCGGCATACGATACCATAACTTGCGTCCTGAAGTCCTCCAACACGACGTAAGACGGTATGGGATGTCTCAGAGTCATCTTCAGGGAAAAGGTACCCTCCGGACGTCCCATGTAAGCACCTGCCGTCCACTTGCCCTTTTGTGCCAGATGTACGGTTCCATATGTCTCAAAAACACTCCTTATGTCAGCCTCATCTGCCTCAAATGGGACATTACGTATCTTAACCCACGTAAAGTGGCGAGATACGTCGATCAAACGCACCTTCACAGCTGGAGTAGCGTCAAGACTCACGTCTTGGAACCTCGTCACCAAAGACTCATACACGGACGTGGAATTCAGTTTGACGAAGATTCTATAAGCCCCATTCAGGGCTACACCATACACCTCATCGTCCTGGATTCCATAGGTCTCCCTAATGATTGTTGGGAGTAAGACTTGCACTGAAGAGGGTGAAATCGCCCCACGAAGCAGCTCAATACCAATGGTATTTACGCGCCTCCTCACACTCAGCGCCATGTTGATACAAGGTAGCTCGCCTGAACAGCAGAGGGGTGCAGCGCACAACCTCACTCGACCGTGGTCAGGCAGCGAATCCATTGTGATAAAAAAAAAACTCTTAGTGAAGTGGAAAGTTATTAATATTACCTGTAGGTACTTTTTAATATTTTCTCTAATTATTTGATCTTTTTCTTGGAAAAATAAAATGTATTGGAATAATAATAACTAGATCATCTTGACACACCGAAGAGAATAGTTTGATAATTTTGTTGAACTCCCTTACCACCGCTACTTAACATATCTTGACATGACCAAACTGTAGTGACTCATACTACGTGCTGGAATATGACAAGGAAATCTTATCAGCTTTTGTTCCCACTGCGTAACTTTCATAGAGAATAGAGTAGCAGCACACTGCTGATGTAACTAATTTTGCTGAATTAAAGAAGGACACAGTCACGAACACACATTGACGCACACATGAACACACTCACACAAATGTAGTTCCCATTTTTAAAAAAGGAGACAGAAAAGAGGCACTAAACTATAGACCTGTGTCATTGACGTGTATAGTATGCAAAATTATGGAGAAGATTGTCTTACAGAAGTAAGACAAGAGAGAGAGGGGTGGGTTGATTGCATCTTCTTGGACTGCAAGAAGGCTTTTGACACAGTTCCTCACAAGAGATTAGTGCAGAAGCTAGAGCATCAGGCGCATATAACAGGAAGGGCACTGCAATGGATCAGAGAATACCTGACAGGGAGGCAACAACGAGTCATGGTACGTAATGATGTATCACAGTGGGCACCTGTGACGAGCGGGGTCCCACAGGGGTCGGTCCTAGGACCAGTGCTATTTTTGGTATATGTGAACGACATGACGGAAGGGTTAGACTCAGAAGTGTCCCTGTTTGCAGATGATGTGAAGTTAATGAGGAGAATTAAATCTGATGAGGACCAGGCAGGACTTCAAAGAGACCTGGACAGACTGGACACCTGGTCCAGCAAATGGCTTCTCGAATTTAATCCTGCCAAATGCAAAGTCATGAAGATGGGGGAGGGGCACAGAAGACCACAGACAGAGTATAGGCTAGGTGGCCAAAGACTGCAAACCTCACTCAAGGAGAAAGATCTTGGGGTGAGTATAACACCGAGCATGTCTCCGGAAGCACACATCAATCAGATAACTGCTGCAGCATATGGGCGCCTGGCAAACCTGAGAACAGCATTCCGATACCTTAGTAAGGAATCATTCAAGACACTGTACACCGTGTATGTCAGGCCCATACTGGAGTATGCAGCACCTGTTTGGAACCCGCACTTGATAAAGCACGTCAAGAAACTAGAGAAAGTACAAAGGTTTGCGACAAGGTTAGTTCCAGAGCTAAGGGGAATGTCCTATGAGGAAAGATTAAGGGAAATCGGCCTGACCACACTGGAGGACAGGAGGGTCAGGGGAGACATGATAACGACATATAAAATACTGCGTGGAATAGACAAGGTGGACAAAGACAGGATGTTCCAGGGAGGGGACACAGAAACAAGAGGCCACAATTGGAAGTTGAAGACACAAATGAGTCAGAGAGATAGTAGGAAGTATTTCTTCAGTCATAGAGTTGTAAGGCAGTGGAATAGCCTAGAAAATGACGTAGTGGAGGCAGGAACCATACACAGTTTTAAGACGAGGTTTGATAAAGCTCATGGAGCGGGGAGAGAGAGGGCCTAGTAGCAACCGGTGAAGAGGCGGGGCCAGGAGCTAGGACTCGACCCCTGCAACCACAAATAGGTGAGTACAAATAGGTGAGTACAACATAATCAATATGTAACAAGATACAGGCAGTAAAACGATAATCTGCAGTGACTACACAAATACCAAAGAAGCACTTATGTAATGACATCAGAACTGCTGCTGCACTCAAATCAAACACTACTTAAATGTACTCTGCTTCACGTGAAAAGATGGTCTTATAATAAAAACGATAGTCTTACATAGTAATGCTTACACTCCCCCCCCCCCCTTGAAAACGTACCATTTTCACCTTAGTATACTCATTGACAAATCTCTTATACATTTATAAGAGCATTAAGGACTTCAATGACAAAATATATAAACACAATCCAGCCATCTAAACGGCTGACTATAATACAAGGAATATCTGAACATGATGGTACACATCCACCATAGAACACAATCCACACCCTAACCCTCATATACCCTATGGTAATAATCAATATCTTGCACGGTGGTGGATTTAATACACTACCGCTGACACTTCAACCCCACCCCCCCACATGCCTAGTAACTGTGAATGCCGTCACCACTCATGACCACCATCAGTCATTGATGGTAATTGTTTTTTTTTTTATTTTATTTAAAAATACATTACAATACATTAAAATAAAAGAATAAAAGAACCCCTTATCGACTCCGCCACAGAAAAAAATAAAATGTTTTCATTTTCTAAATACACACTGCTGGTTCATCTTTGTGCTGACACCAAATATCCCCCATCCCCTGTGCTTTTTATCTCTTTACTCCAATGCTAAATACCAGATTATACATTTCATCAATCAAAATATGTTACAATAAGCATAAAAATATCAATTATACTTATCCGACTAATAGGTGTACATTGTTATTACGCTGAATTCCATGAAATTTACATAAGAATTAATACATATATTGACAATCCTCACAATCCTTCCCATCTTCTAAATACAGTGTACATACATTCAGTGACATGTCGTTATGATCCAATCATAATTAAATTACACTTCCCCTTTTCCCCAGTGCAAGATAAATGCCACTTGCACTAGACGTCACAACATCTTACATTTGTTCACTTAAACTTATAAAATAAGAACTAACATAAATAAAACTTATAACAATATATAGATAGTAATTACTTGACAAAGTGAAGGGTACCAATTAATATGGTAACAGTACACTAGATATTGAAACTCACACACTAATACATATTCCCATTTTCATGTATTATCATGTTCAACAAGATATATATTTATTAAACAATGTTCCAGAGCATTATCAGACTTACTCTGTCACACACTAAGTTACATAATATAACTTATGGCTCCTAATAAAACATGTACAGAGCAGTACTACCTCAATCATTAGGTTAGGTTAGGTAAGGTTCGTCAGGAAACAGGACAAATGTTTCCTGACGCGGGTCTTAGTCAGATGATGACCCGCCTTTGGAGCTTTTGGTCATCTGACCGAGGCCTTCCGCTGGCTTACCGGTCCACCCCTTTAAAAATTATGGTCATTTATAACCATTGTTGATAATTACCTCAGTCATTAAAAAACCATCCTTGCAAAAGACACTTCAGAAAGCCACCCTCTGCCATCCCCTGACACCATGCTATCTGTATTAAAAAAGACAAACTCACGTTCCCTTTCATACTCAAGTTCGTACCTGTCGTCTAAAGTCATAAAACCCCTGTCTCTTAACTAAATGTCACCAGTTCACCCCCCCTACGCCCCCCCCTCATTCCTAACGACTTTACACCTATATACTCCACTACCACACACTTCAATCCTCCACTAATCTTAAAACGGAACAAAAATGCCAGTTTAGGGAGAAACAACCCATTCTAGTTCTAAACTACACCCAACCCTAACATTACACCTACCGTCAGATTACAATAACCCAAGGGAAAACTATTTACCCACATCCTCCCATATAGTAGCCTATTTCTGCAAACTGTACGATACACACTCGCCACAAGCGCCCACACCCTACAATCACCCCCCACCTCCCGCATGCACCAAGACACGTACAAAAAATCTGCCACTACATACATCACTGCCCTCTGAATGTCCTTGGAAACCCCGCCCACATCAAAATGCAAAGCCCTCAAAGTCGAAATGTTTCCCCCCCCTCCTGCCACTATACCCAGGACCCTCGCTAACCATGTCCTTACAACCTCCAAGTTTTCACAAAAATATACAGCATGAAAAGCAGTCTCCTCTTCCCCACAAGGCAAACAAGTGCCTGCACCTACATAACCCATTCTATATAGCACTGACCTTGAAGCTAGAATTCCCATAAAGAATCTATAAACCACTTCACGAACCCTTGGCTTTAATCTGATCTTTCGAAAGTCTTCCCAAATGCCCTTCCAATCATACATCGGGTATGTTGCTACTCCCTGTATCACTTTACCCTGCCTACCTGTCCTCCCAAGCCTACTTACCCTTACTTTTTTTGCATCCTGTACTGCCAACAAATTACGCACCATATCTTCACACACCAGTAGCGCCTTCCCCTTCCACCATTTTTGCACATCCTCCATGACCTCTCCCACCCTCCTACCCATCTCCCCTCCCACCCTCAAGTACCGCTGCTTCACATACACTGTCTTCACTCATGTGTCCAAAGGTATAAGACCCAGCCCACCCTGCCGCACGCCCATCATCACCACCTCCTTCCGTAGCCATGGCTTTCCATAACCCCACACATACCTCAAAACCACCCTCTCCAGTTCCTGAATGTCACACGACCTCAGGGGATATACTTCTGCCACTCCCCACACTTTACTGTACACAAGTGTGTTTACTACCACCACCCTCTGCTGCAACGTTACATCCCCAGCCCTACACCCACGCATCCTTCCCATCGCTCTACTCACAACTTCCTTGGAATTTATTCTCTGCGCCTCCCCAGCTTCTACCATGTACACAACCCCACATATCTTAATTCTATCCACTACGTTCCGCCCATACAGTTCCCCCAACCCCCCACCACCCACGTGCCTACTTCTAATAACTTTGACTTTGCTCCATTAACCCTCATCTCTGTCGCCCCACCAAAAATCTCTATTATACGTCCCACATTCCCCAATCCTATTTCCCCTCCCACCAAAACTGTGGTGTCATCCACATACCCCACAATACCACATCTGCCAGGACCCTCCTCTCCCTGTTCCCACACTCCTTTCTCTATAAGCCTATAAAAAGGGTCCTGCATGCATGCAAAGAGGATTGGAGACAAGGGGCAACCCTGTCGCAAACCCTTCCCCAACTGCACCAGCAACCCTAACTTCCCATTAACCTGTACCCTGACCCTCGCAGGCATATACAAAGTAGTCACCCAGCGCACAATCTCATCCCCAAAACCCTGTTTTTGTAAAATTCTCCACAACATACGTCTATCTACACTGTCATAAGCCTGCTTCCAATCAATCCCCAAGATGCCCCCCTTGTCTACCCTCCACAAAATCCCTAATTCTTCCATGCCCCTCACGCATACTTCGACCTGGAATCCCACACTGTCCCCCATGTAGGACTCGGTCAAGCACCTTTTTCATACGATTACCTAAAACCTTTGCAAAAACTTAATAATCAGCACACATGAGGGAGATCGCCCTAAAAGCACCCAAGGTCTTCCCCCTCCCTTATAGACCAAAACAACTACCCCCGTGCCCTGCGATTCCCCCAACACTCCCCTTTCCTTCATACAGTTAAACAACGAGACCAGACATTCCTTCATACATTCCCAATGTGTAATATAGAAATCATTAGGAATTCCATCAATGCCTGGCGCTTTTTCCCTACTCAAGCCCATTACCGCCTCCTCCACCTCCTCACTGATCCTACCCTCTATTATCGCTCTCTCCTCCTCCCCTAAAATACCCCGAAGTCCTCCTAAAATCTCTCCCTCCCTCCCTCTGCTTAAAATTCTCCCTAAACCAATAATCAGCATAATTACTCATTCCATCTGTGGTACTAAGTACCTGCCCCACCCTATATCCCCCCACCCCTTTACACACCTCTAATTCGGTAATCGTGGTCATCTGTTGCCTATTCCTAAATCTCCTCAAAACACATCCTGACGGTTTGTCACCCCATAAAACCTCCTCTAAACCTTCCCTCACACGTATCTCATCAAAACGAGATTTTTTTATATCCCTCAATCTTCCCCTTAAAACCTCTATTTCTCCATGTCTAGCCCCCCCTCCCCCTTCATAACAATCATTGAGCTGCCCCTCGAAATATTTCTGTAAACCAAACCTCCACCTCGCCTCATCCCGTCCTCTATGCTGATAATACTCCTCAATCTGCAATTTAGCATGGTTCTCTCACCATTCCAATACATCCTTCTCTTTGTTGCAAACCTCCCAGAGTTGCCTCCACCATTCCCTAAAAGACCTCTTCCCCTCCCCCTGGAGTAGCCTCACATTCATTTTCCAATAACCCACATACCTACGAACCATCCCTTCCCATGCCACCTCTGCCAAAACAGCACGATGGTCCGAAAAACCTAAATCTACCGTCATTACACGTTCTACTGTTATATCTCGAGTTATACATATATGGTCCAACCTGGCAGCATAACCCCTCCGCATGAACGTGTGCTCTACTCTCCACCCATCGTCCCTGACTATGTCATAAACCCCTGCATCCCTCAACAAATCCCTCAATACCCCAAGCACACACCCTGCCCCTCTCGGCTCCACATCCTTTTTCCTGATTACACAGTTCTAATCCCCACCTATTATAGAAACCATGGGTAAACCCTGCATGTAGAAAAGCAAAACCTCCCTCACAAAATTCACCTTTACCCGTATGTTACTATCAGCCGGCATATATATCCCCAGAAAACATACTCTAATCTCCCCCCATATCCCCTCCACCATCACCACCCTCCCCTTCCCCCTCTTCCCACATGAGCACGTGGAATGTGCTGGACTCCCTCACTGCCACTGCCACCCCACCCTTTAATTTCCCTGAACTACCAGCATACATCCTAAAACCGTTCAGCCTCAACTCTCTGCCACACTTAAAATTGTGTTCTTGAATAAAACACACATCAATGTTAAAACGCCGCAAAACATCCTCCAACCATACTCGTTTACCGTCAGCTCTAAGGCCATTCGTGTTTATAGTTAGACACTTAAAGATTCAGAAAGGGTGGCTTTCCTCTATGTCTCTGTGTCCTGTCTGTTACACTTTTTGCTGCTTCTGTCTTTTTCCATACACTCTTGCCCACCTGGACCCCCTCTCCCCCCTGTGCACTCCCTTGCCCCTTCTTAATCACTCCCGCCCACGTCTTCTTCCCTGAATGCTGAGCTGGTGTTATAACCTCCTCATCCGACGAGCCACCAGCTCTCTTTCTAGATGTACTCTCAAACTCCATATCAGTATTTCCACTCCCCTTGTGCACCTCAGCTTCCACCTGTAGCAACTGCAACATGCCAGACTCTGACCCCGGAGGCCCTGGAATCTGCTCAATCAGGTCCATCAGAATTCTCCCGTCTGTAGATGGGTTCTCCTCCGCCGGCACGTCCAGGAAAGACTTAATCATCTCCTGTAGGGGTGCAGATAAATCCTGTAGGTCACCGGCCTCTCCCACCCCCACAGGCTGCTGCTCAACACCCGGGTCTGTCTGCGGGGAAGCATCCGAAACCACTGGTAGCGTCACACAATTCTCTTCCACGCCCTCCAGTTCGTCCGCCCAATTACCTTTGCCTACTGCACTCATAGTCTTCGGCAAAGGTGCCGCCAGAGACTCTGTGACTACTTGCCGTTCCAAAGGTCGCGGCGCTGCTGCTTTACCACACCCAGCCACCATGTGGTCAAAAGCACCACACAGGCGACACGTCTTGCGTTGTCCCACGTAGGTCACATACATCTGTGTCCTAAAATCCTCCAGGACAACATACGAGGGAATAGGTCTTCTCAATGTCATCTTGACGGTGTAAGATCCAGCAGGCAACCCTGCATAGATTCCATCCGTCCATCGGCCTAAAGTTATAGCATGCACCTTACCATATCGTTGAAAAGTCTCTCTAATATCCACATCATCTGGCTCAAAAGGAACGTTGCGGATCCTCACCCAGGTGTAGTATTTTGAGACATCCCGCAGGCGTACTTTCAGTCCATTTCCGTCATTTCATACGCCTCCACTGTGCAGAGGCCCTCTCTCTCCCCGCTCCATGAGCTTTATCAAACCTCGTCTTAAAACTGTGTATGGTTCCTGCCTCCACTACGTCATTTTCTAGGCTATTCCACTGCCTTACAACTCTATGACTGAAGAAATACTTCCTACTATCTCTCTGACTCATTTGTGTCTTCAACTTCCAATTGTGGCCTCTTGTTTCTGTGTCCCCTCCCTGGAACATCCTGTCTTTGTCCACCTTGTCTATTCCACGCAGTATTTTATATGTCGTTATCATGTCTCCCCTGACCCTCCTGTCCTCCAGTGTCGTCAGGCCGATTTCCCTTAATCTTTCTTCATAGGACATTCCCCTTAGCTCTGGAACTAACCTTGTCGCAAACCTTTGTACTTTCTCTAGTTTCTTGACGTGCTTTATCAAGTGCGGGTTCCAAACAGGTGCTGCATACTCCAGTATGGGCCTGACATACACGGTGTACAGTGTCTTGAATGATTCCTTACTAAGGTATCGGAATGCTGTTCTCAGGTTTGCCAGGCGCCCATATGCTGCAGCAGTTATCTGATTGATGTGTGCTTCCGGAGACATGCTCGGTGTTATACTCACCCCAAGATCTTTCTCCTTGAGTGAGGTTTGCAGTCTTTGGCCACCTAGCCTATACTCTGTCTGTGGTCTTCTGTGCCCTTCCCCTATCTTCATGACTTTGCATTTGGCAGGATTAAATTCGAGAAGCCATTTGCTGGACCAGGTGTCCAGTCTGTCCAGGTCTCTTTGAAGTCCTGCCTGGTCCTCATCAGATTTAATTCTCCTCATTAACTTCACATCATCTGCAAACAGGGACACTTCTGAGTCTAACCCTTCCGTCATGTCGTTCACATATACCAAAAATAGCACTGGTCCTAGGACCGACCCCTGTGGGACCCCGCTCGTCACAGGTGCCCACTGTGATACATCATTACGTACCATGACTCGTTGTTGCCTCCCTGTCAGGTATTCTCTGATCCATTGCAGTGCCCTTCCTGTTATATGCGCCTGATGCTCTAGCTTCTGCACTAATCTCTTGTGAGGAACTGTGTCAAAGGCCTTCTTGCAGTCCAAGAAGATGCAATCAACCCACCCCTCTCTCTCTTGTCTTACTTCTGTTATTTTATCATAAAACTCCAGAAGGTTTGTGACACAGGATTTGCCTTCCGTGAATCCGTGCTGGTTGGCATTTATACTCCTGTTCCGTTCCAGGTGCTCCACCACTCTCCTCCTGATAATCTTCTCCATAATTTTGCATACTATACACGTCAATGACACAGGTCTATAGTTTAGTGCCTCTTTTCTGTCTCCTTTTTTGAAAATGGGAACTACATTTGCCGTCTTCCATACCTCAGGTAGTTGCCCAGTTTCCAGGGATGTGTTGAAGATTGTGGTAAGTGGCACGCACAACATATCTGCTCCCTCTCTAAGGACCCACGGAGAGATGTTGTCCGGTCCCATTGCCTTTGAGGTATCGATGTCCCTTAGCAGTTTCTTCACCTCCTCCTCATCTGTATGTATGTCGTCCAACACTTGTTGGTGTATTCCTTGCTGGTGTCCCCATCTGGTCTGTCCCCCCAGAGTCCTTCCTGTCTCTACTGTAAA
Organism: Cherax quadricarinatus; assembly: GCF_038502225.1. Classification (NCBI taxonomy): domain Eukaryota; kingdom Metazoa; phylum Arthropoda; class Malacostraca; order Decapoda; family Parastacidae; genus Cherax; species Cherax quadricarinatus. Next base: position 15,068 of record NW_027198415.1, read on the forward strand.
TACTTCCTTAAATCTCGTGTTGAGCTCCTCACATACCTCTTGATCGTTTCTTGTGAGTTCTCCACCTTCTTTCCTCAGCCTTATCACCTGGTCCTTGACTGTTGTCTTCCTCCTAATGTGGCTATACAGCAGTTTCGGGTCAGATTTGACTTTCGATGCTATGTCGTTTTCATACTGTCGCTGGGCCTCCCTCCTTATCTGCGCATACTCGTTTCTGGCTCTTCTACTAATCTCCTTGTTTTCCTGGGTCCTATGCCTCCTGTACCTTTTCCATTCTCTGTTGCACTTAGTTTTTGCCTCCCTACACCTTCGGGTAAACCAAGGACTCGTTTTGGTCTTCCTATTATTTCTGTTTCCCTTGGGAACAAAACTTTCCTCTGCCTCCTTGCACTTTGTTGCCACATATTCCATCATCTCGTTTACTGATTTTCCTACCATTTCTCTGTCCCACTGAACCTCCTGCAGGAAGTTTCTCATACCTGTGTAGTCCCCCCTTTTATAGTTTGGCCTGTCCCCTTCAGTTCCTGTTACCTTCTCCACTTGTAACTCTACTATATAGTCAAAACTCAGAACCACATGATCGCTAGCTCCAAGGGGCCTCTCGTAAGTGATGTCCTCAATGTCTGAACTGCTCAGGGTGAACACAAGATCCAGTCTTGCTGGCTCATCCTCCCCTCTCTCTCTGGTTGTGTCCCTGACATGTTGATGCATGAGGTTTTCAAGTACCACATCCATCATCTTGGCTCTCCATGTTTCGGGACCCCCATGTGGCTCCAGGTTTTCCCAGTCGATCTCCCTGTGGTTGAAATCGCCCATTACCAGTAACTTTGCTCTGCTCGAGTGAGCTCTTCTTGCCACCTCAGCCAGTGTGTCCACCATCACCCTGTTGTTTTCTTCGTACTCCTCTCTTGGCCTCCTGCAGTTCTGTGGTGGGTTATACATCACTCCAATGACTACTTTATGTTCTCCGGACTGAATTGTACCTACAATGTAGTCTCTTTCTCCAATCATGTCCATGCCTTCCATTTCCTCAAATCCCCATTGGTGTTTTATGAGCAGTGCAACCCCTCCTCCCCCTCTACTCCTTCTATCTTTCCTCAGGATCTGATATCCTGTTGGGAAGATTGTGTCTGTTATTGTCTCAGCGAGTTTTGTTTCTGTGACTGCTATGATGTCTGGGGATTTTTCACTGATTCTTTCATTCCACTCCTCATGTTTATTCGTTATTCCATCCGCGTTTGTGTACCAAACCTTTAGTTTCTTTTCTATCATTGTGGTCATGCAAGAATATTGGGGTTGGGGGAGCGAGAGCCTTGGTGGGGGCCTATATGGGGCTGTGGTGTAGGTGGGGTTTGTGTTGATGGGGGTGGGGTCAGAATGCCCATAAGGGACAGCTGTTGGGGTGAGGTTTGTGATATGGGGGTTGGTGGCAGAGGGAACAGTGAGTGGGTTGTAGTATAGGTTGCTCAGTTGCGTTGGGAATGTCGCGGGTGGAGTCTTTTGGTGGGAGATTCTGTGGGGTGTGTTTGCCCTTCCTCCTGTGTCTGGGTCCTGCTCATTTTCATTGCTTCTCGTTCCTCCTTGCGTCTCTGTACCCTCTCTTTCAGTGTAGCTGTGTGTGTGTGTGTGTGTATGTGTGTGTGTGTGTGTGTGTGTGTGTGTGTGTGTGTGTGTGTGTGTGTGTGTGTGTGTGTGTGTGTGTGTGTGTGTGTGTGTGTGTGCATGTGTGTGTGTGTGTGTGTGTGTGTGTGTGTACTAGTTGTACTCACCTAGTTGAGGTTGCAGGGGTCGAGACTCAGCTCCTGGCCCCGCCTATTCACTGATTGCTGCTAGGTCCTCTCTCTCCCTGCTCCATGAGCTTTATCAAACCTCGTCTTAAAACTATGAATGGTTCCCGCCTCCACTACGTCACTTTCTAGGCTATTCCACTTTCTGACAACTCTATGGCTGAAGAAATACTTCCTAACATCCCTTTGACTCATCTGAGTCTTCAACTTCCAATTGTGACCCCTTGTGTCTGTGTCCCATCTCTGGAACATCCTGTCTTTGTCCACCTTGTCTATTCCTTGCACTATATTATATGTTGCTATCATGTCCCCCCTATCCCTCCTGTCCTCCAGTGTTGTCAGATCAATTTCCCTTAACCTTTCATCGTAGAACATGCCCCTTAGTTCCGGGACTAGTCTTGTTGTAAACCTTTGCACTTCCTCTAATTTCTTGATGTGCTTGACCAGGTGTGGTTTCCAAACTGGTGCAGCATACTCCGGTATGGGCCTGACGTAAATGGTGTACAGAGTCATGAACGATTCCTTACCGAGGTATCGGAACGCTATCCTTAGGTTTGCCAGACGCCCGTATGCTGCAGCAGTTATCCGATTGATGGGCGCCTCAGGAGATGTGCTCGGCGTTATACTCACGCCAAGGTCTTTTTCCTTGAATGAGGTTTGCACTCTTTGGCCACCTAGACTATACTCTGTCTGCGGTCTTCTTTGCCCCTCCTCGATCTTCATGACTTTGCATTTGGCAGGGTTGAATTCAAGGAGCCAGTTGCTGGACCAGGATTGTAGTCTGTCCATGTCTCTTTGTAGTCCTGCCTGATCCTCGACTGATTTAATTCTTCTCATTAACTTCACATCATCTGCTAACAGGGACACTTCTGAATCTATCCTTTCTGTGTGTGTGTGTGTGTGTGTGTGTGTGTGTGTGTGTGTGTGTGTGTGTGTGTATGTGTGTGTGTGTGTGTGTGTGTGTGTGTGTGTGTGTGTGCGTGTGTGTATGCGTGTGTGTGTGTGTGTGTGTGTGTGTGTACTCACCTAATTGTGGTTGCAGGGGATGAGACTCAGTTCCTGGCCCCGCTTCTTCAACGAACGCTACTAGGTCATCTCTCTCTCTCTCTCTGCTCTATGAACTTCATCATACCTCGTCTTAAAGCTATGTATGGTTCCTGCCTCCACTGCATCACTCACCAGACTGTTCCACTTCCTGACTACTCTATGGCTGAAGAAATACTTCCTAACATCCCTTTGACTCATCTGGGTCTTCAACTTCCAATTGTGACCCCTTGTTTCTGTGTCCCCTCTCTGGAACATCCTGCCTCTATCCACCTTGTCTATTCCAGCAGTATTTTGTATGTCGTTATCATGTCTCCCCTAACCCTTCTGTCCTCCGGTGTCGTCAGGCCGATTGCTCTTAACCTTTCGTCGTAGGTCATTTTCCTTAGCTCTGGAATTAACCTTGTCACAAACCTTTGCACTTTCTCTAATTTCTTGACGTCTTGACCAGGTGCGGGTTCCAAACTGGTGCTGCATACTCCAGTATGGGCTTGATATATACGGTGTAAAGTGTCTTGAAAGATTTCTTACTTAGGTATCTGAACGCTGCTCTCGGGTTTGCCAGACGCCCGTATGCTGCAGCAGTTATCTGGTTGATGTGTGCTTCTGGAGACGTGCTGAGTGTTATATTCACCTCAAGATCTTTCTGCTTGAGCGAGGTTTGCAGTCTTTGGCCACCTAGTCTATACTCTGTCTGCGGTCTTCTTTGCCCTTCCCCGATCTTCATGACTTTGCAATTGGCGGGGTTAAATTCGAGAAGCCAGGTGCTAGACCAGGAGTTCAACCTGTCCAGGTCTCTTTGAAGTCCTGCTCGATCCTCATCTGATCTAATGGTGCTCATTAACTTCACATCATCTGCGAACAGGGACACTTCTGAGTCTATCCCTTTCATCATATCATTCACGTATACCAAAAATAGCACTGGTCCTAGGACCGGCCCCTGTGGGACCCCGCTCGCCACAGGTGCCCACTGTGATACCTCATCACGTACCATGACTCGTTGTGGCCTCCCTGTCAGGTATTCTCTGATACATTGCAGTGCCCTTCCCATTATGCGCTTCTGATCCTCTAGCTTCTGCACTAATCTCTTGTGAGGAAATGTGTCGAAGGCCTTCTTACAGTCCAAGAAAATGAAATCAACCCACCCCTCTCTCTCGTGTCTTACTTCTGTTACTTTATCATAAAATTCCACAAGGTTTGTGACAGGATTTGTCTTCCATGAATCCGTGCTGGTTGTCGTTTATACTCTTGTTCCGTTCCAGGTGCTCCATCACTCTCCTGCTGATAATCTTCTCCATGACTTTGCATACTATACACGTCAGTGACACAGGTCTATAGTTTAGTGCTCTCTTTTCTGCCTATTTTTTAAAATTGGGAACTACATTTGTCGTCTTCCATACCTCAGGTAGCTGTTCGGTTTCGAGGGATGTGTTGAAGACTGTGGTTAGCGGCACACACAGCATTTCTGCTCCCTCTCTAAGAACCCACAGGGAGACGTCGTCCGGTCCTATTGCCTTAGAGGTATCGAGGTCAATTAGCAGCTTATTCCCCTCCTTCTCAGCAGTTTGTATGTCATCCAACACTTGCTGGTGTATTCCTTGTTGGTGTCCCCCTCTGTTCTGTCTTCCCAGCGTCCTTCCTGTCACCACTGTAAATACTTGATTAAATCTCGTGTTGTGCTTCTCACATACCTCTTGATCGTTTCATGTGAGTTCCCTACCTTCTTTCCTCAGCCTGATCATCTGGTCTTTGATTGTTGTCTTCCTCCTAATCTGGTTATACAGCAGTTTTGGTTCAGACATGACTTTCGATGCTATGTTGTTTTCGTACTTTCGTTGGGCGTCCCTTCTAATCTGTGCATACTCATTTCTCGCTCTTCGACTGATCTCCTTATTTTCCTGGGTCCTTTGCTTTCTGTACCTTTTCCATTTAATCGGTGTCCCTGTAGTTGAAATAGCCCATAACCAGTAACTTTGCTCTGCTCGAGTGAGCTCTTCTTGCCACCTCAGCCAGTGTGTCCACCAATGCTCTTTTGCTCTCTTCATATTCATCTCTTGGCCTTCTGCAGTTCTGTGGTGGGTTTTACATCACTGCAATGACTATCTTATGTTCCCCAGACTGAATTACACCTACTAAGTTGTCCCTATATCCAGTCTTGTCCATTCCTTTCATTTCTTCAAATTCCCATCGCTTTTTAATGAACAGTGCAACCCCTCCTCCCACTCTGCTCCTATCTTTCCTCAGGATCTGATATCCAGGTGGGAAGACTGTGTCTGTTATTGTCTCAATGAGCTTCGTTTCTGTGATGGCTATGATGTATGGGAACGTTTCATTGATTCTTTCATACCACTCCTCACATTTATTCGTTATTCCATCCATGTTCGTATACCAAACCTTCAACCTCTTTTCTATAAGTGTGGCCTGGGGAGAATTGTACTCACCTAATTATGGTTGCATGGGTCGAACCTCAGCTCCTGGCCCCTCCTCATCACTGATCGCTACTAGGTCCTCTCTCTCCCTGCTCCATGAGCTTTATCATACCTCGTCTTAAAACTATGTATGGTAGCTGCCTCCACTACATCACTTGCCAGATTATTCCACTTCCTGACAACTCTATGACTGAAGAAATACTTCCTAACATCCCTTTGACTCATACGAGTCTTCAACATTCAATTGTGATCCCTTGTTGCTGTGTCCCATCTATGGAACATCATGTTTCTGTCCACCTTGTCAATTCCTCCAAGTAGTTTGTATGTGGTTATCATGTCTCCTTTAATTAACCCTCCTGTCCTCCAGTGTCGTCACGCCGATTTCTCTTAACTTCTCTTTGTAGGACATTCCCCTTAGCTCTGGAACTAACCTTGTTGCAAACCTTTGCACTTTCTCTAATTTCTTGACGTGCTTGTCCCGGTGTGAGTTCCAAACTGGTGCTGCATACTCCAATATGGGCCTGACGTACACGGTGTACAGTGTCTTGAACGATTCCTTACTAAGGTATCGGAACGCTATTCTCAGGTTTGCCAGGCGCCCATATGCTGCAGCAGTTATCTGGTTGATGTGTGCTTCCGGAGATGTACGTGTGTGTGTGTGTGTGTGTGTGTGTGTGTGTGTGTGTGTGTGTGTGTGTGTGTGTGTGTGTGTGTGTGTGTGTGTGTGTGTACTCACCTATTTGTGGTTGCAGGGGTCGATTCATAGCTCCTGGCCCCGCCTCTTCACTGATTGCTGCTAGGTCCTCTCTCTCCCTGCTCCATGAGCTTTATCAAACCTCATCTTAAAACTGTGTATGGTTCCTGCCTCCACTACGTCACTTTCTAGACTATTCCACTTCCTGACAACTCTATGACTGAAGAAATACTTCCTAACATCCCTTTGACTCATCTGATTCTTCAACTTCCAATTGTGACCCCTTGTTTCTGTGTCCCATCTCTGGAACATCCTGTCTTTGTCCACCTTGTCAATTCCTCGCAGTATTTTATATGTCGTTATCATGTCTCCCCTGACCCTCCTGTCCTCCAGTGTCGTCAGGCCGATTTCCCTTAACCTTTCTTCGTAGGACAATCCCCTTAGCTCTGGAACTAGTCTTGTTGCAAACCTTTGCACTTTCTCTAATTTCTTGACGTGCTTGACCAGGTGTGGATTCCAAACTGGTGCTGCATACTCCAGTATGGGCCTGACGTACACGGTGTACAGAGTCTTGAACGATTCCTTTCTGAGGTTTCGGAACGCTATTTTTAGATTTGTCAGACGTCCATATGCTGCAGTAGTTATCGATTTAATTCTCCTCATTAACTTCACATCATCTGCAAACAAGGACACTTCTGAGCCCGCAACAATAGCAACAGTTTGCTAGTGCACGTTATCAGTTTTATCATGCAGTATATCAGGTATATTCCCTCTCATTACTTACTGGATTTGTATGACGCATATCCTTATAATGCTACAATAAATTAGACAACCATTTTGATTTCAAAAACAAAACTGATATTTAGCTCTCTGATATATAGAAATAGACAGAGAAATAGACAGACAGGCAAACAGACAAACAGACAGACAGGCAGACAGACAGACAGACAGAGACAACTTAAACAAAGATAATATCTTTCACTGTAACCCTCATAACCTTTTGTGACTGAAAATACCATTGTTTACAACTAAGTACATATCTGAACTATTTCACAGCTTCAGTTAAAAACTGGCTATAAGTTATTTAAAAAGACACTCTGCCAATGCTAAAGATTTCTATTTAAATATGTCCAGGTGCTTGCTCGTACGTTTTATGAACCATCATTCCCAACATGGGTTGTTTTATACTTTCGGAAATACTTGCCCAGTAAATCCCGCCCAAGCACAGCTGAGGCAACATCAGGTCCTCGTACAGACCATACTCCACCCAGTACATCAAATTTTTCAGTTCTCCGAATTTGACTGGAAAAGCTACTGGATGGCGATACGTCTCTTTAATGTCTTAGTTACCGCATATGTGTTTTATACATCACTGTCCGTGTTGATCATTACTTACCTGATAGAGAGAGAGAGAGAGAGAGAGAGAGAGAGAGAGAGAGAGAGAGAGAGAGAAAGAGAGATTCAAATGAGTTGATGTAGGTAACAGCTCTTAGCTTGTCAATAAAGCTAGGGATCCTTAACCTTGTCAAACCCTGTGTAAAAAAAAAAAGAGAGAAAGAGAGAGAGAGAGAGAGAGAGAGAGAGAGAGAGAGAGAGAGAGAGAGAGAGAGAGAGAGAGAGAGAGAGAGAGAGAGAGAGAGAGAGAATGAATGAATGAATTATTAAAGTTAAATCATACGAATGCCACATCATCATACAACTAATTATGATTATCAGTTTTATATTCTTCGTCTGAAGAATCTGAATGTTTCCTGTTTAGAGGCGCAATGTGATCCCCCGATGGCTTACAATATTCCCCAGACTGAAGCATAACATTGGCTAGTTGAATTAATCTTTAATGTTTGATAATCTCACGAAATGAATCATGTATTTCTTGGCTTTAAGTTGCGTACGTATATATTATGTCGGATGCTCTTCTGTAGCTGGAGAATACCAATTCTGATCTTTAAACTTTTAGTGCTCAAAGACCACTTCACTTTCATGTCAGGTTGTGTAGGTTAATGTGTCAGCTTAATTAATCAAATAGTTTTCTGTAAAATAATTGGAGAAAGCTGTCTGTTCTGATTAGAAATAAATCTCACTGGCTGACTTAATTGCGTTATCCCAGGTTAAGTCTTCATAATGTCAATTTATGAGTATATAACAACTGCGTCCTCACGACCATTGTAGGAATTTGTACGTTATGCAGCCAAAATATTGATAAAAGTATTAAATTAATTAATTACATTTACACTCATTACTTAAACCTTAATTCCGGTATATCTTACCTAGAGAAACGTTAGAATTGATTTTGTGATGGTCGAAATTTGCTTTTTTTTATTGAAGGAACAGGAAAACTGAAATGCTGGTTTTCATGCCATAATTTCCGAGTGCCTGTTCCTTGAATAGTAATAGCTTGGCACTGCAAGTTTGAGGATGTTTCAAACTTAATGTGCAGGTGTATTTTAGGATATTTGTCCCAGATATGAAGGAAATACTGTTCAGTTTGACTTCAAAACCTGTGTTTCTTAATGAAAAGTTTGAATTAGTTGTTGATTGCGTTTGTCTTAATTAGATGCTTTTACTGAAGAAACTGGGATATATGTGTCCGTGAGATAACTGAGTTATATGTGTCCGTGAGATAACTGAGATATATGTGTCCGTGAGATAACTGAGATGTATGTGTCCGTGAGATAACTGAGATATATGTGTCCGCGACATAACTGAGATATATGTGTCCGTGACATAACTGGGATATATGTGTCCGTGAGACAACTATTATATATGTGTCTGTGAGATAATTAGGATATATGTGCCAGTGAGATAACTAGGATATATGTGTCCGTGAGATAACTACGATATATGTGTCCGTGAAATAACTGGGATACATGTGTCCGTGAGATAACTAGGATATATGTGTCCGTGAGATAACTGGGATATATGTGTCCGTGAGATAACTGAGATATATGTGTCCGTGACATAACTGAGATATATGTGTCCGTGAGATAACTAGTATATATGTGTCTGTGAGATAATTAGGATATATGTGCCCATGAGATAACTAGGATATATGTGTCCGTGAGGTAACTGGGATATATTTGTCCGTGAGATAACTAGGATATATGTGTCCGTGAGATAACTGGGATATATGTGTCCGTGAGATAACTGGGATATGTCTGTCCGTGAGATAACTGGGATATATGAGTCCGTGTGATAACTGGAATGTATGTGTCCGCGAGATAACTGGAATATATGTGTCCGTGAGATAACTGGGATATATGTGTCCGTGAGATAACTGGTTTATATGTGCCCGTGAGATAACTGAGATATATGTGTCCGTGAGATAACTGGGATATATGTGTCCTTGAGATAACTGGGATGTATGTGTCCCTGTGATAACTGGGATTAATGTGTCCGTGTGATAACTGGGATGTATGTGTCCGTGAGATAACTGGAATATATGTGTCCGTGAGATAACTGGGATATATGTGTCCGTGTAATAACTGGGATGTATGTGTCCGTGAGATAACTTGGACAAATGTGTCTGTGAGATAACTGGGACATATGTGTCCGTGTGATAACTGGGATGTATGTGTCCGTGAGATAACTTGGATATATATGTCCGTGAGATAACTGGGATACATGTGTCCGTGAGATAACTGGGACATATGCGTCCGTGTGATAACTGGGATGTATGCGTCCGTGAGATAACTGGGACATATGTGTCCGTGAGATAACTGAGATGTATGTGTCCGTGAGATAACTGGGATATATGTGTCCCTGTGATAACTGGGATAAATGTCTCCGTGACATAACTGGGATATATGTGTCCGTGAGTTAACTGGAATATATGTGTCCGTGAGATAACTGGGATATATGTGTCCGTGTAATAACTGGGATGTATGTGTCCGTGAGATAACTTGGACATATATGTCTGTGAGATAACTGGGACATATGTGTCCGTGTGATAACTGGGATGTATGTGTCCGTGAGATAACTTGGATATATATGTCCGTGAGATAACTGGGATATATGTGTCCGAGAGATAACTGGGACATATGCGTCCGTGTGATAACTGGGATGTATGCGTCCGTGAGATATCTCACGGACACATATATCCTAGTTATCTCACGGACGCATACATCCCAGTTATCACACGGACGCATATGTCCCAGTTATCTCACGGACACATATATCCCAGTTATCTCACGGACATATATATCCAAGTTATCTCACGGACACATACATCCCAGTTATCACACGGACACATATGTCCCAGTTATCTCACAGACATATATGTCCAAGTTATCTCACGGACACATATATCCTAGTTAACTATGATATATGTGTCCTTGAGATAACTAGGATATATGTGTCCGTGAGATAACTAGGATATATGTGTCCGTGAGATAACTGGGATATATGTGTCCGTGAGATAACTGGGATATATGTGGTCGTGAGATAACTAGGATATATGTGTCCGAGAGATAACTAGCATATATGTGTCCGTGAGATAACTAGGATGTATGTGTCCGTGAGATAACTGGGATATATGTGTCCGTGAGATAACTAGGATATATGTGTCCGTCAGATAACTGGGATATATGTGTCCGTGAGATAACTAGGATATATGTGTCCGTGAGATAACTTGGATATTTGTGTCCTTGAGATAACTGGGATATATGTGTCCGTGTGATAACTGGGATAAATGTGTGGTAGCGGGGAGTAAATGATACGTCTTCGGAGGCTTTTTACTTTATTTGCAATGTCATGGTGGGTACACAGGCTTGTGTGTTGTGCCCATGGCGCAGGAGGGCCATCCCACGAGGGAGAGAGCTAGTAGGCCTTGTGTCTTTCTGCTAGGCTGCTGTGAGAGTGAGAGTGTGTGGGACCAGCTTCCCACAGACCTGAAGCAGGCCCAGAGGGCAGCACCTTAGTGCCATGAAATATGAACTAAGCTGGCAGACAGCATAGGCTGTCTGTGCAGACAGTACAGGCTGTCTACATACACTCGGCCACCTACCTTGCGTCGTCCCGACGCGACAATACTGGTGGTAAAAAAAACTCGGTCTCTCTCTCGTAGGAACAGGGCACAGAACACAAAATAAAAAACATATATATACATATGGACATGGAAAAAAAAAACTTCCTACAGGGAGGGAAGAAAAAAACATGTGGGGTGTGCTAAACATCGTGGTCATAGGCAGTGAGCGTCGAAGGGCATCACTGCACGCCTTCCTGCGTCTGGACAGATACTGCAACACAGGAGACATCGCTGCGGCTGAGCTGTGACGTAACAGGGTACGGTCTCCTCTGGAACGGTGAAGCAGTCATCGTAGGAGTCGCTGCAGGTTTCACTCAACCTGGGGCACGACATGCTGGTGCCCTCGAGTGAGGCGTCGACAAAACTCGGCAACTGGGCAGGACTTCTGGCAAGCGACTCAGGAGGACACTTCTCGACTGGTACTGTCGCTGGGCTGTCACTGCCGGCGAGCGTGGAGTGAGTCGTGGAGCGAGTCGTGGCAGAGACGACTGGGCGAAACATCTGGGAGTCGTAACATCATACACCAGACTGCAGTGAGCGAGCTAGCAGTCAAAGTGACATCATCTTTGTGCAGGCTGCTCACTGAAGCTTGTGACACGAGGCTGACACAGCGCCTGCCGACAGGGCTAACTGCGGCTTGACGAGTGTCATTCTCTCGGCAGTTGGAGTTATAGCAGAGGTTAGTCTAAGCGTCCCCAGACTTGTTTCTCTACATATAACTGCACTCTGAAGGCCTGGAGGTGAAGTGAAACAAATCTCGATGGGAATCGTAGCAGGTACGATTCTGCAGAGCATGAGTGACGAGCATAAGAGCTTTCTGTACAAGGGGGCTCGAGCTCTGGCTGACTGATATCAGCTGTCAAATGCGCTGGTCACCGGGTGACTTAGCACAGTGGTGCTACACAAGGGTCTGACCACAGACCTCACTGGACACACGGAAAACTTTACACACACCCGCGGTACATGCGGTACAACATGGCTTAACTAGCAAATGATGCTTTTCTGTGCACAAAACTGACACTAAGCCATACACTAACATGTGAGAACACTGACTGAGAGGAATTAATTAACACACGACATATATCTTCTCTCAATCTTCTCGACAATACTGAAATAATTACTAGAAACACTCGATGTGACATCATGTGATGTCAGGCGTGACATCGCGAGGTGATGTCAGCAGCACTGTGACGTCAGCAGACATCTCGAGGTGACGTCAGGCAGACATCGTGACGTCATGAAGTCGGGCAGCATCGTCGGTGACGTCAATGTGATGTGGGCAGCAGACCACAGCATGAGGCCTGGGACATCTGGCTTGGTAACCCACGTGGCTTGTAGATCCACGTGGCTCGTACACCCCACGTGACTCACGTGGCCACACCCCACGTGGCATCTTGTCCACGTGGCATGCTGATCCACGTGGCTTGCTGATCCACCACACGTGGCTTGCTGATCCACGTGGCTTGCTGATCCACGTGGCTTGCTGATCCATGGCTTGCTGATCACATGTGGCTTGCTGATCCACGTGGCTTGCTGATCCACTTGCTGATCCACGTGGCATGCTGATCCACTGATCCAGCTTCGAGTGGCCTCGGGCACTCGGATACACAGCTCTGGCAATGAATTCACACGAAAACAGCAGAAAACACAGCAGAGGGAGTGGGCAGTGGTGAGTGTATGGTAGGCTGGTGAGGTGTGAGTACAGCAGGGCGAGTGTGGGCGAGGGAGGAACGGCCACTTCCTCCTCTCCCACCCACAAACACAGAGAAACACACTGGATGCAGAAATCATCACAAAACTCACCTCTGGCTTGCTAAAATAGCTGTGCTGAGCTGAACAACAACAGCAACATACAAGTGATGCTGAACACGTGACTTGAGAAACAGCGTGGGACGCTGTGGCGTGGAGTCACTGGGACGTCAGTTACAATTCTCGAAAAAATTCGGCAAATTTCGGCTAGATCCTGCTTGTACCTGTGTCTGGATGCTGAAACGTGCAGACACGACATCAGGATAACTCGTTGAGAGACGGATGTATCTTGTGTAGGGTGAAGTGAAGATGACTTCATCCCTCTTCCTCTCTCCGGGCAAACACAACTGCTGCGACCATCGCTTCCCACAATTTATAACGAGTTTGTTTGGTGTTTCTGAAAGCGGATGAGTGAATACGTCTTCTGAGGCTTCTCTGTTTATTTGCAATGTCGTGGTGGGTACACAGGCTTGTGTGTTGTGCCAATGACCCAGGAGGGCCATCCCATGAGGGAGAGAGCTAGTAGGCCTTGTGTCTTCCTGCTAGGCCGCTGTGAGAGTGAGAGCGTGTGGGACCAGTGTCCCACAGACCTGGGCAGGTCCAGAGGGCAGGTCCTTAGTGGCGCGAAATATGAACTAAGCTGGCAGACAGCACAGGCTGTCTGTGCTGACAGTACAGGCTGTCTACAGTACTCGTTGGAATGCAGGAGGGAGAGATATATCATAATCTACACTTGGAAAATCTTGGAAGGAATGGTCCCAAATCTGCACACAGAAATCACTCCCTACGAAAGTAAAAGACTGGGCAGGCGCTGCAAAATGCCCCCAATAAAAAGTAGGGGCGCCATTGGTACACTAAGGGAAAACACCATAAGTGTCCGGGGCCCGAGACTGTTCAACAGCCTCCCATCAAGCATTAGGGGAGTTACCAATAAACCCCTGGCTGCCTTTAAGAGAGAGCTGGACAGATACCTAAAGTCAGTGCCGGATCAGCCGGGCTGTGGCTCGTACGTTGGAATGCGTGCGGCCAGCAGTAACAGCCTAGTTGATCACGCCCTGATCCGTCGGGAGGCCTGGTCATGGACCGGGCCGGGGGGACGTTGATCCCCGGAATAGTGTGATAATTGGCAGATATGTGTTTGTGAGATAACAGAGATATATGTGACGGTGAGATAACTGGGCAGTTATCTCACGGACACATGTATCCCTGATAATTGGGATATATGTGTCCGTGAGATAACTAGGATACATGTGTCCGTGTGATAACTGGCATATATGTGTCCGTGAGATAACTGGGATATATGTGTCCGTGTTATAACTGGGATGTATGTGTCCGTGATATAACTTGGATATATGTGTCCGTGATATAACTGGGATATATGTGTCCGTGAGATAACTAGGAAATATGTGTCCGTGTGATAACTGGGATGTATGTGTCCGTGAGATAACTGGGATACATGTGTCCGTGAGGTAACTAGGATATATGTGTCCGTGTGATATCTGGGATATATGTCCCCGTGGGATAACTAGGATATATGTGTCCAACAGATAACTGGGATACATGTGTCCGTGAGATAACTGGGATATATGTGTCCGTGAGATAACTGGGATATATGTGTCCGTGAGATTACTTGGATATATGTATCCGTGAGATAACTGGGATATATGTGTCCTTGAGATAACTGGGATATATGTGTCCTTGAGATAACTGGGATATATGTGTCCGTGAGATAACTGGAATATACGTGTCCGTGAGATAACTGGTATATATGTGTGACCGTGAGATAACTGGGATATGTGTGTCCGTGAGATAACTGGACATGTGCCCGTGTGAAAACTGGGATGTATGTGTCCGTGAGATATCTGGGATATATGTGCTTCTGAGATAACTGGGATATATGTGTCCGTGAGATAACTGGGATATATGTGTCCGTGAGATAACTGGGATATATGTGTCCGTGTGATAACTGGGATGAATGTGTCCGTGAGATAACTGGGATATATGTGTCCGTGAGGTAACTGTTATATGTGTGTCCGTGAGATAACTGGGATATATGTGTCCGTGAAATAACTGGATATGTGTCCGTGTGATAACTGGGATGTATGTGTCCGTGAGATGACTGGGATATATGTGTTTATGAGATAACTGGGATATATGTGTCCGTGAGATAACTGGGATACATGTGTCCGTGAGATAACTGGGATATATGTGTCCGTGTGATAACTGGGATGTATGTGTCCGTGAGGTAACTGTGATGTATGTGTCCGTGAGATAACTGGGATATGTGTCCGTGAAATAACTGGGATATATGTGTCCGAGAGATAACTGGGATATATGTGTCCATGAGATATCTGGGATATATGTGCCCCGTGAGATAACTAGGATATTTGTGTCCGTCTGATAACTGGGATGAATGTGTCCGCGAGATAACTGGGATATATGTGTCCGTGAGGTAACTGTTATATATGTGTCCGTGAGATAACTAGGATATATGTGTCCGTGAGATAACTGGGAAATATGTGTCTCTGAGATAACTGGGATATATATGTCTGTGAGAAAACTGGTATATGTGTCTGTGAGATAAGTGGGAAATATGTGTCCGTGAGATAACTGGGATATATATGTCCGTGAGAAAACTTGGATATATGTGTTTGTGAGATAACTGAGATGCATGTGTTCGTGAGATAACTGGGATATGTGTGTGTCCGTGAGATAACTGGGATATATGTGTGTCCGTGAGATAACTGGGATATATGTGTTCGTGAGATAACTGGGATATATGTGTCCGTGAGTTAACTGGGATATATGTGTCCGTGAGATAACTATGATATATGTGTCCGTAAGATAACTGGGATGTATGTGTCCGTGAGATAACTAGGTTATGTGTCCGTGAGATAAGTAGGTTGTATGTGTCCGTGAGATAACTAGGTTATATGTGTCCGTGAGAAAACTGGGATATATGTGTTCGTGAGATAACTGGGATATATGTGTCCACGAGATAACTAGGATATATGTGTCCGTGAGATAACTGGGATATATGTGTTCGTGAGATAACTTGGATATATGTGTCCACGAGATAACTAGGATATATGTGTCCGTGAGATAACTGGGATATAAGAACATAAGAAAGAAGGAACACTGCAGCAGGCCTACTGGCCCATGCGAGGCAGGTCCAAGTCTCCTACCGGCTTAAGCCAATGCCCCAACCTAGTCAGGTCAGGTCACATTCACTTAAGGAAGGAACACGGCAACTGACCTAGTAGCACAAGCTAATCAGGTCCAACTCACACCCACCCACACCCACTCATGTATTTATCTAACCTATTTTTAAAACTACACAACGTTTTAGCCTCTATAACTGTACTCGGGAGTTTGTTCCACTCATCCACAACTCTATTACCAAACCAGTGCTTTCCTATATCCTTCCTGAATCTGAATTTTTCCAACTTAAAACCATTGCTGCGAGTCCTGTCTAGGCTAGATATTTTCAGCACGTTATTTACATCCCCTTTATTTATTCCTGTCTTCCATTTATACACCTCAATCATATCCCCCCTAATTCTACGCCTTTCTAGAGAGTGCAGATTCAGGGCCCTCAGTCTATCCTCATAGGGAAGATTTCTGATACATGGGATCAACTTTGTCATCCTCCTTTGTATGTTTTCCAGAGCATTTATATCCATTCTGTAATACGGTGACCAAAACTGTGCAGCATAATCTAAATGAGGCCTAACCAAGGATATATAGAGTTGAAGAACAACCTGAGGACTCCTATTATTTATGCTTCTTGATATGAAGCCAAGGATTCTGTTAGCTTTATTGCGAACACTTATGCACTGTTGTCTTGGTTTCAGATTACTGCTAACCAGAACTCCTAAATCTTTTTCGCAATCCGTAATATTAAGATCTACATTATTTAGTTTATATGTGGCATGGTTATTTTCCTGTCCAACATTTAGAACTTTGCATTTGTCTATATTAAACTGCATCTGCCACTTCTCCGACCACTGCATCAGTCTATTCAAATCTTCCTGGAGTGCTCTAATGTCCTCGTCAGAATGAATTCGACGGCCTATTTTGGTGTCATCGGCAAACTTGCTTATGTCGCTCTTTATGCCCTCATCTATGTCGTTTATGTAGATTGTGAACAACAGGGGGCCCAACACTGACCCCTGTGGAACACCGCTCGTGACGCTTCCCCACTCTGATTTCTCCCCATTTATGCAAACTCTCTGCTGCCTATTTGTCAACCATGCCTCTATCCAGGAAAAAAATTCTCCTCCTATTCCATGTGCCTTAATTTTCCTCAATAGTCTCTGATGTGGGACCCTGTCAAAAGCCTTACTGAAGTCCATATACACAATATCATATTCATTACCATGATCTACCTCCTCAAATACCTTAGTGAAAAAAGTTAATAAATTCGTAAGGCAGGAACGCCCCTTTGTAAAACCATGCTGAGATTCGTTGATTAATTTATGCTTTTCAAGGTGGCTACGAACTGCCTCGGCAATTATTGATTCCATAAATTTTCCCACTATGGAGGTTAGGCTTATTGGTCTATAGTTCGAAGCTAAGGACCTGTCACCTGCTTTGAAAATAGGTATCACATTTGCCATTTTCCACTTATCTGGCACCATGCCAGTTTGTAGTGATATGTTGAAAAGATTAGCCAAAGGTGTGCTAAGCTCCTCTTTACATTCCTTTAGAACCCTTTCATACAGTTCATCAGGGCCTGGGGATTTGTTAGGTTTTAATTTGTCTATTTGCCTAAGGACCATGCTACTTGTGACCCTAATCATGCGTAGTTTATTATCGCCCTGTTCTACATAATTTATTATTTCTGGAATATCTTCATGTGTAAAAACTGAGAGGAAGTATGTGTTAAAAATTCTACACATTTCCTTATCACTGTCCGTGAGCTGACCTGAGTAACTTTTGAGTGGGCCTATCTTGTCCCTGATCTTACTTCTGTATACCTGAAAGAATCCTTTTGGGTTAGTCTTCGATTCTCTTGCAACTTTAACCTCATAATCTCTTTTTGCTTTTCTTATTCCCTTTTTTATTTCTCTCTTTAACTGAATATATTGATTTCTTAATTGCCCCTCTCCTCTTTTGATTTGCCTATATATGCCTCTCTTTTGACCAATGAGATGTTTTAATCTATTGTTCATCCATTTAGGATCATTTTTGTTTGATCTGATTTCCCTATTTGGAACATAAGTTGTCTGAGCAGCTAGAACTATGCCCTGGAAAACGTCATATCGGCAATCATCACCACCTACCTGACCCATAGTCAGGTCATTCCAGTTCAGCCCACCCAAGTAATTTTTCAGTCATATGAAATCAGCCAAGTAGAAGTCAGGGACAGAGACTTCATTGCCATTATTAGGGGAATTCCATGGTATATTAAAACTGAGTGATTTGTGATCACTTTCCCCAAGCTCATCATTAACCTCAAGATTATTAATTAGCATTTCCCTGCTGGCAAGAACCAAGTCAAGCAGGTTATTTCCTCTAGTTGGTTCTGTCACAAACTGTTTTAAAAAACAATCCTGAATCGTATCAAGAAAGTCACTTGACTCTAAATTACCTGTCAAATTGCTCCAGTCAATCTGTCTACAGTTGAAATCTTCCATTAGCACAACATTTTCGTATGTAGATGCCTTTATGCTTCCTGCACTTGTAATTAATCTTAGCTCATCTATCTTATTTCTTACACTCCTGCTATTAATATAGTAAACCTTAAGGGAGCTAGTCCCTTGCTGCCCTTTGTTTGCTGACCTGATCCATTGTCTTTATTTGTAACTTTATGATGAATGTCTTTTAAACATTTACTGTTTTTAACCCTAGCATTGCAACCTGACTGCTATCCACACACACACCCATACCTCTATCTTCTATCAGTTTAAAATCCTAGACATGTCAGCAATGGCCCTCTCGATCGAGTTGGCAAGTACTACCACCCCTGCCCCAGAGAGGTGTACCCCGTCCCTTGCATACATATCACGTTTGCCAAAAAAGCTGTCCCAGTTGTCAATGGATGGAATTGCAAGTTCCTTGCAGTATCTGTCTAGCCAGTAATTTATTCCAATTGCCCTAGACAACCATTCATTGCCCACTCCCCTTCTTGGCAAGATGCTACATATGACTGGGATACCACCCTTAGACCTAACTAAATATATAGCTAACCTGTACTTATTTAGCAGCTCTTCTATCCTACCCTTCCCGATATCATTTCCACCAGCATTGAGACAGATAATGGGCTTATTCCCATTACCTGACATGATATTATCCAACCTGTTGACTATGTCACAAACACCAGCTCAAGGGAATCACACACTCTCTCTCTCACCTTCTTATTCCTATTACAGAAAGCACGGTCCATGTATCTTACCTGTGAGTCACCAACCACAAGAATTCGTTTACCTCTATTAGCAGGGGAAGTAGTACCTTTATCTTCACTGACCACTGAAGTACATTCATCCTGAAGAACAGAAAAGCGATTTCCTACCTTCAAATCCTCTCTCTTAACTTTCCTTAATTTGATGTTCCTCCCATTACTGAGAACCACTCGCCACTTGTAGCAGGTGCTGGACTGCACCTCACTGCCAGTAGCCTTTTCGTCCTCCCCACCTTCAGCCTCCTCGCAGCGAGTGACGGACTGCACCTCACTGCTGGTAGCCTCATTTCCCTCAACCACTCCATCCACCTCACACTCACTCCCAGACCCATCGAAATGAACCTTCAGCCTCCTAATTTCCTCCTGGAGAAGTAGGATCTCCTCATTCAACACTCCAACCTCAGATTTTAAAACACTGCAGAAGCAAGTCATGGCTTTGAAACCCTCCGCACTAATCCCCAACGGTAAGGTGAGACAGCGGGAACATGGAAGTACAAAAATTCATTATAATAATTATACACACTATTAGCAAGTTGATGAGTAAGGCACATGTGCAACACCTGCAAATCTTTTCAATTCTGTATTCGACCGCAGATGCACGCTGACCAAGTGAAACATTTCGACAATAATAATTCCAAGTTGTTACACATGTCTTACTCTTCTAAGAACACTAAACCACTTACAGTTCGGGAGGTGGTATCGAAATGAGCGCGTCTGACAAGCGGGGTTCCACAAAGATCACTGCTGTCACTGGAACTATTTCTTGTATACGTGAAAGACTGGACATTAAAATGGTATAAAACACCGACAGATTGTTAGGTAAGACACATATGCAACAGTTAGGTATCTTTATTTTGAAACGTTTCGCCTACACAGTAGGCTTCTTCAGTCGAGTACAGAAAAGTTGATAGAAGCAGAAGATACTTGAAGACGATGTAATCAGTCCATCACCCTTAAAGTTTTGAGGTGGTCAGTCCCTCAGTCTGGAGAAGAGCATTGTTCCGTTGTCTGAAACAATATGAAGTTGAAGTGACAGAATCGGGCCTTATATAGTGCCAGGAGGTGAGACGTAGGTTGATTTGGGAGGGCAGGTCCCTCTCAAACCCAGCCGTTCTCACTAGTAGAGGTTGTCGAAGTAGATGGTCTGTACCAAGATACCCTTGTGTTGCAGTGTCTGACAGAATGGACATTAAAATGGTATAAAATACCGACAGATTGTTAGGTAAGACACATATGCAACAGTTAGGTATCTTTATTTTGAAACGTTTCGCCTACACAGTAGGCTTCTTCAGTCGAGTACAGAAAAGTTGATAGAAGCAGAAGATACTTGAAGACGATGTAATCAGTCCATCACCCTTAAAGTTTTGAGGTGGTCAGTCCCTCAGTCTGGAGAAGAGCATTGTTCCGTTGTCTGAAACAATATTGTTTCAGACAACGGAACAATGCACCAACAGGGAATACAGTCACAGAAACCCAAGGCAAACGGAAACCAAGCCTGTGCACATACTATGCACTCGGTATCTGCTGGCATGGGAAATCTGGAAAAACAGATGGGACGTGCAACTATGACCACCCTAGAAAATGCCAAACCCATATGACAACAGGAAAATGCAAACTCCCTTCCTGTAAGCTTTTTCACCCTGAACTGTGTACCTCTTCAGTACAGGAAAGACTGTGCTCTAACTTAAATTGCCAGGCATACCATCTAAAGGGGACAAAAAGATACAAAACATCCAGGCCATGGGAAAACCTGGGTAGCCACAGCCACTCAAGAGGGAGAGGTTTTTTAGTGCCAGGAAGGAAAAAAAACTGGCAGGAAATGGCAGAAATCGTACACCAAATCCAGTCATTCCTGGAGTGGAACCACAGTCGATGGCCTCCACTCCAAACCAACAGATACAGATACTAATGCCGGAAAAAAAATCCCCCCCCAGTACCAACAATACCACCAGTCCGATGACATTCTTCTTTGCAAATATACAGGGTCTAAAGCCAGCAACAAACAACAAAATACCTTTCATCCGTGGACTGCTTGCAGAGGCAAAGGCAATGTTCGCGGCTTTCACTGAGACCCACATAAAGGATCACTTGGACAACGAAATATGGATCCCAGGTTACAACCTATACAGATGTGACAGAGTGAACAGGCAAAAGGGGGGGGGGTTGGCCTGTACATTGCAGAGTCACTTGTTTGCACAGAACTGCTAAATGCCTCAAATGATGTAGTGGAAGTTTTAGCAGTAAAGGTCGAGAACCAAAACCTAGTCATTGTGGTAGTCTACAAGCCTCCGGATGCAACATCCCAGCAATTCCAGGAACAGCTGTTAAAAATTGACCACTGTCTGGAAAACCTTCCAGCTCCTGCACCCAACATCTTGCTCCTGGGGGATTTCAACTTAAGGCACCTAAAATGGAGGAATATAGCAAATAATATTGTTGCAGTAATAACACCAGGAGGCAGCTCTGATGAAAACTCACACTCACGCGAGCTTTTAAATCTCTGCACAAAATTCAATTTAAACCAGCAAATAATAGAGCCTACTAGACTGGAGAATACACTAGACCTCATCTTCACTAACAATGATGATCTGATAAGAAATGTCACCATATCAAAAACAATATACTCAGATCACAACATAATTGAGGTTCAGTCATGTATGCGCGGAGCCCCAGACCGACATAATGAGATTAGTCACGAGGGAGCATTCACCAAATTCAACTTCAATAACAAAAACATAAAGTGGGACCAAGTAAACCAAGTCCTAACCGATATAAGCTGGGAAGATATACTAAGCAACACAGACCCCAACTTATGCCTAGAACAGATTAACTCGGTGGCACTCGATGTATGCACAAGGCTTATTCCTCTAAGAAAAAGGAGGAGTAGATGTAAAACAGAAAGAGACAGGCGCTCCCTTTACAGGCGACGGAAAAGAATAACAGAGCGGCTAAAAGAGGTCAATATATCTGAAATGCGTAGGGAGACACTGGTCAGAGAAATAGCAAGCATCGAACTTAAGCTAAAAGAATCCTTTAGGAGTCAGGAATCGCGGGAAGAACTAAAAGCCATAAATGAAATCGAAAGAAACCCAAAGTATTTCTTCTCCTATGCCAAATCAAAATCGAGAACAACGTCCAGTATTGGGCCCCTACTTAAACAAGATGGGTCCTACACAGATGACAGCAAGGAAATGAGTGAGCTACTCAAGTCCCAATATGACTCAGTTTTTAGCAAGCCGCTAACCAGACTGAGAGTCGAAGATCAAAATGAATTTTTTATGAGAGAGCCACAAAATTTGATTAACACAAGCCTATCCGATGTTATCCTGACGCCAAATGACTTCGAACAGGCGATAAATGACATGCCCATGCACTCTGCCCCAGGGCCAGACTCATGGAACTCTGTGTTCATCAAGAACTGCAAGAAGCCCCTATCACGAGCCTTTTCCATCCTATGGAGAGGGAGCATGGACACGGGGGTCGTCCCACAGTTACTAAAAACAACAGACATAGCCCCACTCCACAAAGGGGGCAGTAAAGCAACAGCAAAGAACTACAGACCAATAGCACTAACATCCCATATCATAAAAATCTTTGAAAGGGTCCTAAGAAGCAAGATCACCACCCATCTAGAAACCCATCAGTTACACAACCCAGGGCAACATGGGTTTAGAACAGGTCGCTCCTGTCTGTCTCAACTATTGGATCACTACGACAAGGTCCTAAATGCACTAGAAGACAAAAAGAATGCAGATGTAATATATACAGACTTTGCAAAAGCCTTCGACAAGTGTGACCATGGCGTAATAGCGCACAAAATGCGTGCTAAAGGAATAACAGGAAAAGTCGGTCGATGGATCTATAATTTCCTCACTAACAGAACACAGAGAGTAGTCGTCAACAGAGTAAAGTCCGAGGCAGCTACGGTGAAAAGCTCTGTTCCACAAGGCACAGTACTCGCTCCCATCTTGTTCCTCATCCTCATATCCGACATAGACAAGGATGTCAGCCACAGCACCGTGTCTTCCTTTGCAGATGACACCCGAATCTGCATGACAGTGTCTTCCATTGCAGACACTGCAAAGCTCCAGGAGGACATCAACCAAATCTTTCAGTGGGCTGCAGAAAACAATATGAAGTTCAACGATGAGAAATTTCAATTACTCAGATATGGTAAACATGAGGAAATTAAATCTTCATCAGAGTACAAAACAAATTCTGGCCACAAAATAGAGCGAAACACCAACGTCAAAGACCTGGGAGTGATCATGTCGGAGGATCTCACCTTCAAGGACCATAACATTGTATCAATCGCATCTGCTAGAAAAATGACAGGATGGATAATGAGAACCTTCAAAACTAGGGAGGCCAAGCCCATGATGACACTCTTCAGGTCACTTGTTCTATCTAGGCTGGAATATTGCTGCACACTAACAGCACCTTTCAAGGCAGGTGAAATTGCCGACCTAGAAAATGTACAGAGAACTTTCACGGCGCGCATAACGGAGATAAAACACCTCAATTATTGGGAGCGCTTGAGGTTCCTAAACCTGTATTCCCTGGAACGCAGGAGGGAGAGATACATGATTATATACACCTGGAAAATCCTAGAGGGACTAGTACCGAACTTGCACACGAAAATCACTCACTACGAAAGCAAAAGACTTGGCAGACGATGCACCATCCCCCCAATGAAAAGCAGACCCCTGGGGTGTCACTAGCACGTTAAGAGACCATACAATAAGTGTCAGGGGCCCGAGACTGTTCAACTGCCTCCCAGCACACATAAGGGGGATTACCAACAGACCCCTGGCAGTCTTCAAGCTGGCACTGGACAAGCACCTAAAGTCAGTTCCGCTGATCAGCCGGGCTGTGGCTCGTACGTTGGTTTGCGTGCAGCCAGCAGCAACAGCCTGGTTGATCAGGCTCTGATCCACCAGGAGGCCTGGTCACATGATTTAACCTGACCGGGCTGTGCGCTTGGGGGCGTTGACCCCCTGGGACTACTCTCTCCAGATGTAAATGTGCGGCGTCTGGTTGTCTTTGTTGTGGACGTTTCGCCATCTAGTGGCTGGCTGGATGGCGAAACGTCTACGATAGGGATGCCCGGGTGTTGCGCATGTGTCTTAATTTCATCTTGTCGGTATTATATACTATTCTTGTACTACTACTACTACTACTACTACTACTACTACTACTACTACTACTACTACTACTACTACCACCACCTCTTCCTGCCTATATTTAGCCGTCCTGCTCCACTTCTGGTTAGTGTGACTTTGTGAATGGTCCAACTCGGACCGAAACGTCGTCGTAAGCTTCTCTCTTTTATGTGCGGGTTATTTGTGTATCGTTCCAGTCACTGTATTGTGCCTTTTTTTGTGTTATTTAAAAGTGCAGTGGTTTGCAACAACATTAGTCCAGGAACTATGGAGAGATGATATGATAACGTACAAAATACAGAGAGGTGGGCAGAAACACATTGTTCAAGAGACAGGAAACAGCGGGAAATTGAACACAGCTGTAAGATAAACGCAAAGATGAGAAAATGGGATTGTGGGAAGTATTCCTTCAGAAGTTGTAGTAGGGAAAAGATCCATATAAAGCTTTAAAATGAGGTACTACCGGCTCACGAAGTCAAGAAGAACTAAACCTAGTAGTGGTCGGGGAAGAAACTGAGCCTAAAGCTGAAACTGTACCCCTGCAACTACAGAATGGTGAGTTGTTAGCCACTACACTAATGCACTGCTAATAATTACTCCGAAAACCACGTCTCTATACTTCTATCATCCATACCTACACATTTACAACTACCCTCACTGCCAACAATCATGCCAACACACTGATATCAACAATGCCGCATGCTGCTCACATCTAAGTTTATACACTGACAATAACAATGCTCATACACTGACACAAACATACCTACACAGTGACAACAATTAGCCCCATATACTGTCAGCAAACACGCACAAATTCATCCATCAACCATGTCCACTTCCTGCCAACACCCTGCTTGAGCATATTTACACTGTTTTGTATACAGTTTAGTCATCGAATTCTGGTGAGTCTGGTATGTTGTGGCTTTTTGTGTACAAGGAGTGCCAGATGCTAGGCAAGTGTTAGGGAGGGGGATTAAAGCAGGAGCCAGGATGCTGCCAAGTCTGTGCCAGGCGCCAAAAGGGTACGATAAGGAACAGGATGGTTTCAGAAGGGAGTCTGGAGGATGTAAGATGTTGGGGTAGTTCCAGGGGTACCAGTAAGAAATCAGAAGCTAGGAGTGAGCCAAGAGGATACCAGGTGCCAGGAGTGTTCCAGGAAAGTACCAGGACGGTGCTGGGAGTGCGCCAAGAGGATACCAGGTGCCTGGAGTGTTCTAGTTTTTCCAGGAAGGTGCTAGGAGGGTACCAGGTGTCAAGAGAGTGCCAGGATAGTACCAGGAGGGTGACAGGAGGGTGACAGGAGGGTAACAGGAGGGTGCTAGGAGGGTACTAGGTGCAATGAGTTTGACATGAAAAAGAGGGTAGAGATGTGAGCAGGGGGTTTTCTCTCAGAGTGATTATTTTGTTGAGTGCGGGGCTCTGTTCCTCTCCAAAATTTTGAATAGGGGCTTCCACCCCCAATTTTTTTTCGAATGGGGTCTCCACTCCCTTTTTTGACCCCTCTTTTTTCTTACATACTTTTTTTTTTTGCTTTGCCCCCTGACTCCGCCCCTACCCGCTATGGCCCATCGGAGGTTGCCAGATTTTCTGAGAGTATTGCCATGTTTTTCCATTTATTTTTCCGGAAGTGTTGCGAACTTTACAAAGATTTTTCAATTTTGAGGATAGGTTGCCCTAAGATCGAGTACCAGCTTCAGGGTGAAGTTTTACCTCGATTTTCGGATTTGTTTTTTTTTTTCGAACACCAACTCCAGGATCAAGTTTTCCATATTTTGGGGACTCCAGCTCTTGGGTCACACATTTTAGAGTTACCCCTTGAAATTTTCGAATCTCGCAGTATGTTTTTTAGAGGTAATACCCATACATTACCATCAAGTAGTGTGACAGGTTTGCTCTGGTAAACCCAGGTGAGTGTGACATCACAGGTGACCACCAAATGGCATGATCTCAAACGTCAAACAGCTCCATATCGAACATACCACCAAATGATATATTACTGTACTCTATTTCCTGCTTCACACATTTTAGAGTTACCCTTCAAAATTTCTCTCTCTGTGGTAAACACTTTGTGTCATTACAGGTTTTTCTCAAGAATTAATACAAATAAGAGGTGAGTATATTCTAAAACTGGTAAACACATGTCATTTCTCTCAAGAATAATGCAAAATGAGAGGCAATGCAGGTACGAGGAAGGTATACAACTGGTAATGCGAGTAAGCGGTCAGTAAAGTCACTGAAATGGTAAAGACCTACTTCCCATTTCAGCCATTTGCAACACAGTTGTTGAAGTTCCCCTACGGGGCAAGAGGTAACTACATTCATACAAGTGGTAAAACAAGTAATAGGTAAGTACACAACCGGTAAACACATATATGTCTCACATTTTTTTAAGATGGTAAATATATAAAAGTGAATCATTACACAGACTCATTTCTTCAGAGTTTTATTTGTTACACATTTCAATACAAAAGACACATTTTCTCAAGTACACACAATTTTTTCCTCTTTTTCGGTAATGCAACAAGATACAGTACTTCCACAAAAAGATACATTATCTTTTGTACACACAGTTTTACAACACACATGGATTTTACATTCATCATAGTGGGAGGGAACATTCACACCCCCACACTCCACATCTCCCCTTCACTTTACCTCCATTACCCCATCTCACAACCCTGCTCCTCACTCTCCCTTTCATCATTATCCCCACCACGCACCCCAGCCTCCCCCCTCACTCTACCCACACTCACTACCATCCAATGATGCTTAACTCAGTATAACCCAAAAATTTTCACACTTCGTTTTAAACTAACATGAACAACAATTTTTTTTCACTCATATCTCGCAACATAGACTCAACAAGTAAAAATTTTCTGTCTCAACTTTACAATTATTATAATATACACAACTCACAACATAAACATGTGATGTAGGCCACTTTACTTGAGAGGTCACTAAGGGAGACCTAATTAACCAGTAAATTGTTATACACCTTGCCTTGGCAAATAGTTGTCAGACACGCCTCTCGGCTTAAGTCAGGTCTTTTGTTCTTGAAGTGATGTCAGATCTATGCCTTATGGGAAAGGGGGTTCTTGAAGGATCACATAAGCTCAAGGAAACAGCTAGAGAGAGATATTCAGGCAGAACTCGGGTCTGCATGCAGAACTCTGAGTGGAAGATTCGGGCGGAGCTCTGGCCTGTGTGCAGAGCTCTGGGCTAGAGATTCTGGCAGAGCTGCTGCCGGTGTGCAAAGCTTTGGGAGAGGATTGCTGGAGAGTCTCTGGAAGAGACTGTTGGAGACACTAGGTAGAGTACTGGCTTGGAGCAGTGCTCGTGCTGTGTAGGTTTGGGACTTGTGGCTAGAGTGTGACTGAGTTCCTGTGGTGAACTGTTCTACGTTGTAAGTTACATTCTGTTTCATCAGTTGATTGTATTCCCTGTCTCACTGCTTATGTGTACCATCCCCACTTTTCTAAACTTAATAGTGTTCTCCTGTTCCCAAATATATTATTGTACAAGGACTTAATAATAAACTATGTTTGAGAAGAATAGTAATATTCACTGTCCCCGTTACTTATTTCTATTTCTTATACTTTATTGTTTTTAATATAAGGTGGAGTGAGTGAAGAGTAGGCGAGATATAAGGTAGTGAGTAGTGTAGAGTTAATGAGAGTGTCGTGGTGGTCACTACTGACCTGTCATCTCTACCTACCTACCTCCTTCCCTCTCACTTCTGTCTCCCTCCTACTCCCTCCCTTTTCTCTCATATTCCCCAATTATCCATTCATTCCATTAAATGTATATTTATGCCTTTAATTATCAGTTACAGCAGCTGTTACGATTCTTTTAGACAAATGCCTTTGTCAGGCTTGCATCAAATTTGATGCCTGGTCTGTCACCTACAGTTTAACCATTGTCAGGCAGTGCCTCATATTTGATGCGGCCAAAAAGGGCATTTTATGGCCCAAAAATAAACTCAAAAAATGATCACAAATAAATATGTCTTAGAATTGCATATACTGTCACAATATAGGTTGCAATTGTTGCATCTGCTAAAATATGAGGCACATTGGTTTTAAACATAGTGGGGGGGTGTACTCACCTAATTGTGGTTGCAGGAGTCGAGTCATAGCTCCTCCTGTATGTGTGTGTGCGTGTGTGTGATTTTTTGAGATCATCGAATGAGTGTGTAACTGGTTTCAGTGTAAAGAAAGGAATGTGTAATGTTTCTCGGGGTAATGAAAGGGGATGTGAAATGTTCTCGTGGTACTGAAATGAATAAGTAGTTATTTTCAGGATAATGAAATGAAAGTGTAGTGATTTTCAAGATAAAGAAATGAAAGTGTAATTAGTGTAAGAAATTATTTAATGTAAATGAAGATCTCTTTTGCTGGGAATGTATGAGAGAGAATAGAGGAATGAAATTAGTGTGCTGTTTGGTTATTGTGTTTCGTTAAAGTGTAATTTTTTGTGTTTGTGATTTTCTGTTGTGTAATTTTTTGTGTTTGTGATTTGCTGTTGTGTAATTTTTTGGCAAATGTGTGTTGAAATATTTATTTTGTATAAGTATAACATATGTAAAAATGTAAGTTATTTGTAATGAAAGTTATTTGTTAAAGTGTAATTCTGGCGATTCGATGTTGTGTAAATTTTTGATAATTGTGGTTTGTTAAGGTGTAAATTTTGGGGAAAATGTGCGATGAATCTTTAATGTGTAATGCAGAGTAATTTTGGTGATTGTAAATCATTATAATGTAAATTTTTGGTGATCTGATGTGATGTAAATTTTTGCTCATTTGACGAAGTGTAAATTTTTGGTGACTGTGATTTGTTTACGTATATTTTTTGTGTGAATTTGAGGTAATTTTTGATAACTGAGTTGTAATTTTGGTTATTGTGGTGTAAATTTTTGGTGATTCTGTGTGGATCAAGTTAACTCTTGGTGTTTTCTCCTCATTCAAGCTTTGCAGACTTTTTAATTTCCAATATAAATTAGTGAAATCCTCTGGAAATTAATATTGTTGTTGTAAACTTTATGGATCATCTGTAATAATGATAATAATAATAATAATAATAATAATAATAATAATAATAATAATAATAATAATAATAATATATTTATTTCTACAAGTACAAGTACAAGGTATACAGGCCTAGGTGACATCAGTGACATACTACAGTATAGAAAGCCAAATCATACCACGATGTGATGGAGATACTATATGGATGGTGGGATGTATACGATCTTATTCGAAGGAATCGGAGGGGTGATGGAGAGGGTGAGTGGGGTCATGCTCCAAGGAATTGGACTTGGAGGTTAATGAATGTTAATGGACCAGCAAGTATAGTGAATATGGACCAATGAGACTGCATAAAATGATTTATCTATTCTCGTAATGGTTGTAGAAGTAGAACAACAGAAATCGAAAGGAATTCTTCAAATACATCATTTGGAAAAACAACAATTGTTTGTTGGTGTA